>NC_140968.1:75438693-75548693 GCF_056783735.1 Eptatretus burgeri | reverse complement strand
CACAACGAATGGATGGATGAATGGATGGACGCAAACACGGTGCACGGGCCGCCACTGCAGGCCCGTGTTGTAGCTGCCAACAGGGCAGTTCTCGCAGCTTGCAAACTGTTGCTTTCTGATCCTGGCGCACATGGCAATGAACAGGGGGGGGGGGGCAAAGCAAAAATTGAACAGGGCTGGTGAACAGGGGCAGTGGGCATGGCATGGCAAAGGTGATCAGGCAAACACAGCCTGCAGAACAAGGCCGCTGCAGGCAAACACAGCCGGCAGATGAACTGGCCGGCACAGGCCTTGCAGAAAACAGCAGCTGCAGCCGATCCAGCCGGCACAGGCCTTGCAGCAAAACAACAGCTGCCAATGAAGCTGGCCAGCCTTCGCCGTTCAGTGGAGGTTGGTGGAGGGAGTGCGGTGGTGCTGGCCACTCGGAAGGCGGGCTCGGACCTACCTACCTGTCTCCCTCCCACCTATCGCCTTTGCCTGTCACTGTCCATACCCACTCCCTTAATTTGTCCAAAACCAATTTAGCCCCAACTTTTTTTTTGTTGTTTTTATGTTCACTTCCCCACTATAAATCGTCCCCTAACCCCCTTTACTGTCCTTGTTCAGCTAACCTATCCTGTCACCTAGCCTACACCCAACCCCTATGTTCCCTTCCCGGAGGGGAACAAGGGAGAGCTAGCGTCCTCTGCCGAGGCCCAACTCAAGCCTCAGAATGGCCTCCCCAGACTTCAGCGATCTATAACACAAAGTGGGTCCAGCGGCCCACAACGCGAGCGAGGGGATGGATGGTGCGGAGGGGTACACTTCCTATCTACCCTAACCATTTAACTGTTAAACTACCCCGGGGCTTTCAACAAGCGCCTCGCGCTTAAACTATTGGTTCTAACAACCCAGATTCCCGTCGCCTGTGTTGGTGTCCTCACAATTTCGGGCCTTGCCCCTCAATTTTCTCTCTGTGCCCTCACACGGTCTCATGGCTGGGACACGTGGCTCCCTTTGGCAGGCACGACCCTCTGCCGATTCTCCCGCTATGGCACCCCCGGGCACTACACTGCCTCCGAGCCTACCAGCTCCCTAAACACCGGGGAGTGCCCCCCATGGCACCTCCCCTGAAACGCACACGTGGCAGGCTGGCTTCCCAGGCCCCTTTCCGAGGGTCACCCGTGCCCACAACACTGCCCACGCGGCTAATGGCGCCCCGGGCCCCCGCACCAAGCGGACGCACCCGTGCGCACTACGCCATCCCGGCCCCCCATGGGCCCTTGGCCTACCACGGCCGACTAGCCTGGTGCCCGGGGTACCCACTCAGCGATACTCACCTTTCGCAGCCATGCCCCCAGCCCGTCAACAGGGCTCCTGCACCCCTCCAAACGGGTTTCGAGCCTACTCTCCCACCAACAGCAAAACGACTTCCATTTTTCAATTTGACTAACCCAGCTAACTCACTCTACACTGACCCCGGGGTCCCTTGGGCGGGAGTCACTCCTCCCCCCAATCACTCATCGCACCATGCAGTCCCCATTCGCTCCATACACACAGACCCGCTGGCCTCACTCACTCACCAAGCACATGCTTCCACTTCACTCACCAACAACTCTTCAACACACTCACCGCTGAACTCTGCCATCCTTCTAACTACATCCCCTAACTAACTCGTGCTCCCACGTCGTCCCTTAAACTATAGTACGTTCCATTTAACACTACGTAGCTAAACTACGTCCCCTCTACACATTCACAAGTCTGTCCATGTCCTCAAAATCAAAAAAATAATTTCCCATCCTAGATCTGGCTGCAATCCTTCGAACTAATCCATTTCACTGGCTCCATGGAGCCGGTCTAACTAAGCTAACCCTTCCCCCTAACTAATTTCCATCCTGTGCCCTGGTAAGGGGGTCTTCCACCCCTTGCCCGGGAATCCTGTGCACCCGAAAGTGAGGCTTGCTTTTTCTTTTTCTTTTTTTTCTTTTTTCACATGCGCAGC
This sequence comes from Eptatretus burgeri, assembly GCF_056783735.1. NCBI lineage: Eukaryota > Metazoa > Chordata > Myxini > Myxiniformes > Myxinidae > Eptatretus > Eptatretus burgeri. The sequence continues at coordinate 75,546,712 of NC_140968.1, read as the reverse complement.
ACCAGCGCGGCAACTCACAGCTCGCGCACTTTGCACCTGCCCGTGACGTCATGCAGCTGCACGTGTACCTCGTCCCTCTTTGGACGGTACCATCCGGCAGGGATACCCCTCCTGCCGGATTCCAACCCCACGTGCAGCCATGACGTCACCGTGCGCATAAAAAAAAACACAAGCCCCACGTCTCGAGGGGTTCCCCACGCGAACACGTGCTCTGCCCGTTGGAGCGCAACACACACGCCCGCGTGGAGAACCCGTCCGGTCCAAATCCGTTTACCTGCCTAAACTTTGTCCGTCCGCGGGATCGGCAAATCCACCGCGTGCGTTTCCGGACCGGGACTTCACCCTCGCAAGCGAGCACGTGGGGGTCTCGTGCGTTGCACAGCACGGACCGCACGCTCGCTGCTGGGTGAACCCAGCACGGTGCGCAAAACATCTACAGCCGCTACTCGGCTTTCTTTCCTCTATCGCAGTCTCCGTCGCCATTCAACACACGCACTCCCGCGTGTTACGACGCTAACACACCTCACCATTAAACTCACACCGGGAGACGCGGCTGCATGTTCACACATGCCGACCGACATCTCCCTTACACATAGCGACCTTGCACACGCTGTCTCTCTCACGCTCGGCCGCTCACTCACGCATGCCATCTCCCTCGCACACGTGGCTCCACTCACTCGCGGCCTTCCACTCACTCGTGCCATTTCCCTCACACAAACCATACCACTCACACACGCGGGGGCACTCGCCCGCGGTGCCTCACTCATACTGGCCGTTTCACTCACACACACGGCGACACTCACACACGGTGCCTCATCCACACACGGCATGCTGGGAAGCATGCCCTTTGGCACACTTGCCACTACACCACTCACACACGCGGGGGCACTCGCCCGCGGTGTCTCACTCACACATCGTGCCTCACTCACACACGCGGGGGCACTCGCCCGCGGTGTCTCACTCACACATCGTTCCTCACTCACACACGCGGGGGCACTCGCCCGCGGTGTCTCACTCACACATCGTTCCTCACTCACACACGCGGGGGCACTCGCCCACGGTGTCACTCACACACACGGGGACGAACTCACACCTTGCACCACACACACAGGGATAACCACACTGGGGATTCGTGTCCCCACAAGGGTCTCCGGGGCCTCTATACCCCCCATGCTCTCCGTGCACCTGTCCACAGCACTCCTCCCCTCGACCTCGCAAAGCACGACCGAACCCACCTGGTCGTGACCCGCCTCAAGGGGGAATACTCCCTCCCCTCGTTCCTGGAGGAGGCCATCCAACTGCTCGCACCGGGTCTCTACCCAATCCGCGAGCTCACCCCATTATCCTCCACTACCTCCGTGTGTGTCTGTGCGTCACTTACCCCGTCTTCATCGTGTAGTCTTCCCTCTATCGTTCCCATCTCCCGTGTCTCTGCAAACTCAGTCACCTCTTCACCCTTTACCTCCCTTGTCTCAACTATTATTTCCGTCTCTTCCCTTGTTATCTCCCTCGTGCACGTCTCCGTCACTTTTTCCGTCACGACCCTCGCCCAACACGTCTCCCGAATTACTTTGTCACCCGCCTCCACCGTGGGCCTGACAGCCGTTGCACTCCCTCCCAGCTCGTTCGCTCCCACACGTGGCGTCGCCATTTTGAGCTCCCCGGTTACTGCCTTCATGCCCGCCTGCAGGCTTCGGCCCATGTTGGGCGTCTCACCCCGCAGCTCTTTCATTCCTTCCTTCATTCCTTGCGCATTTGTTTCCATATTACTTTTCATTCCGTTCATTTGCTTGTTCATGCCTTTTATTTCGTTTTTCATTTCATTTGTGTTTGCATCCATTTTTTCGTTCATGCCTTTTATTTCCTTTTTCATTTCATTTGTGTTTGTATCCATCCTCGCTGTCATTGCCGCCAGCATGGCGCATAGCTGGGCCATGTCGGGTGCGCTTGGGTGAGCCGTTTCGGCAGGGATCGGGAGGTTTTGGCGGAGGGGGGGAGGGGAGGTGTCATATACCGCGGCCGCTGCCACACCTATTTCGGGCTTTGGGTTCAGTTGGGCGAGTTCGTGTTCCTGCACAACCAACATTTCCTGCACGGGGTTTTCATCCTGGACCATGGATTCTACACATTCTAAATCCATTTCTAATACCCCCGGCTCCCGCTCGCCTTGAGACGCCATCTTATTTCTCGTAAAGGGTTAATTTGAATCGCTCGTAATTTGGAGGGAATCGGGGGTCGCTCCTCTCACCCCTGGACCGATTCCCGTGAATTTAGCTGGAGACAGGAGAGCCCGTTTTCCCGCTCTCCGATACCAGTGCCGCGAGGAGGGGGATGGGTTTGTATCCCACTCCTGACACCAGTGTTGCGGTATTCGCGCCTGCCGGTGTGCGAGCGGCCACGTAACTCGAATCGCGGCACGTCGCCCACCGGAAGGACAATCCCGTCGTGACCCTCTCGGACTAACGCCGGGAACTAGTCACGGGTGGGCCTTTCGGCCTCACCACGATCGTGCCAATCGGCCCCCCGCGTGGGATAGGGTTGCTCGCCAAATTCGACCTACCTAAGTACCCACACGGAGGGTAGACCGGGCGATCGCACCTCGCCGCAGGTCGACTTCGGACACGGGCCACTTTAAGCGACCCGTTCCGTACTATTGGGATAACCGAGCGGTGTTATCGTCAACCTCGACGGTTCGATTAATTATTGGGCGTATTTAGCCCACGACCAACCCTTTACGTGAAGTAAGATGGAGATTCAATAAAAGAAAAGACGAAGCAAAACGGGAAAAACAGTTCAACATAAAGCACATTTATTCCGCGGCAAACAGAAAGCACACATATACAATTATACACCAAAAGCAAATGTAAAAGTAGAAGAAACACAACAATTCTGCACAAAAAGCAAATGCAACAATGCAGATCTACTACCGACTACCGAGCACACGGCAACACTTATACAGTTTTACTTCACAGATGGCGCCGACAACACATATACTCAAAGCAAAAGAAAAAGGAAGGGGCCACCCTCAACGATGAGGGGGCAGACGGGCCTGGGGCCGAGACCGTGTCGAGCCTACCCGTCTGGTGATGAGCCGCAAAATGGCGGCGGCGCCCCGACTCCGCGGGCCTCGCTGGCACTGCCTGGAATGGGGTGGGAACGGGGCCCCCTTCTCACACTATCTCAGCGCGGGGGGGGAAACAGGGGGGGTTGTTGATGCTCGGGGGAAAGAGGATATCTGGCTGGCTTGGGTCCCGCGACGAGCGACGCCACTGCGACCTCGACACCGGCCTCCCCTCTCCGCAGCTCCCCGACTCTGACACGAGCGCCGACCTCCACAAAGATTCTTGGCTTCTCCAGCCTCTCCGGACCCCGACAGACACTCTCTCGACTGCTTTCGCCGCCGCCACAACTCTCCAACTCTTTCCACTTCTCAACTCTTCCCACTCTCCACTCTTCTCAACTCCGTCCAACTGCTAACTCTTCCCAACTGCCTCCAACTCTTCCCAACTGCTCAACTCTCTCACTCTTGACTCTTCTCAACTCCGTCCAACTGCTTCCAACTCTCCGCACTCGGTGCTTTATAGTGCGACAGGAGAAACCATATGCAGATTTTTGGATCAGGAATCGCTCGGGGGCGGAGCCATGCTCCCCATTGGACAGAGGAAAAGTGGGCGTGAATCATTCTTGATCCGCGAATCTGCATATAGCGATTATACTCCGACGCGCCTGGAGGCGGGGCCAAATCGCCCCACGCTCGCTGATAAGACCGAACAGAAGTGGGCGTGAATCATTCTTGATCCGATTTCTCGGAAAGGCTGGTGTTTTTGCACCCGCTGCTCGGTGCGCGCCCTGTACGAGTCCAGGATCGGTGCCCACAAGCGGCGCGGGAATGGCGGTGATGCGATGGTTGCGAGAGCGAGATGTGACGGTAAAGGTCGTGGCTGTTGGCGTTGCTGTTGTTGTGAAGCGGCGTTGCGGTTGGTGGTTGTTGTGTGATGCTGTTGAGACGTGGTTGGTGGTGGTTGTGGTGGTAGAAATGGCGGCTGGTCCAAAATAAAGATAGTAAAAGAAAAACGGCTGTCTAAAAGGGTCGCAGCCCGAATGAATGACATTTATGAATGACATAAATGAATGACATAAATACATATATATATATATATATATATATATACATATATATATATACATATACATATATATACATATATATATATATACACATATATATATATATATATACATATATATATATATATATACATATATATATATATATATATATATATACATATATATATATATATATATATATATATATATATACATATATATATATACATATATATATACATACACATATCTACATATGTATACATATATATACATATATACATATATACATATGTATACATGTATATACATATATATATACATACATATATACATATATTTACATACATATATACATATATATATATATACATATATATATATATACATATATATATATACATATACATATATACACATATATATATATATATATATATATATATATATATATATATATATATATATATACATACATATGAGTTTTCCTTTCTTTTTAAATAACATTGATGGCCAAGTACATCTGCATGACTCAGGGACGGAAGAGTACGTATGTGCTAGTGGAGTAAGGTGGCCACATGCGTCCACATTGGAAAGAAACATAGAGAACAAGTCTGAAGACGACGATAGTTCATGAGCGGTATTTGACGATGGAGATTGTTTCAGAACTCAAGAATGAGACAATGTGATAATGTTTGACCAAGCTATAAAAATGATCAACATGATGCGGTATGAGTGACAGGTATTAGCTGCAAAATGTCGAAAACCCGGTTTCGTTCTACAACATTAAAATAAGGAAGCAGGATACGTGCTATAGCTTAATGGAGTTAGTTCGTCGAAGAAGGTCGAAAACCCGGTTCGATTCCCACAACTTTGAAAAATTGACCTTTGTGACCTTTAAAGGTCAAAGGTCAAGGATTATGACCTTTGGTGCAAAACTTCCTCTGGAACATTCCAGGAACAATATAACGTCATATAGGCTATATGGCATTTCACACTCCTCGGATTATCCATACTTTGATGAAATCAGCGTAAAAACAAACTTGAAGGGGGTGCCACGGGCAAGGTGTTCGAGATAGAGAAAAATGGTTTGAAGACTTTAGGTGGGGAATGACCTCAAGATTAAGCATAAAAAATATTGTCATCCTCGCTCTCAAAGTTTGGGCGGTCGTATGATTTTTATGTCAAAATTCGAATTTTTCTAAGTTTGTGACCTTGTAATCTTGACCTTGTGACCTTGGGACTAAAATGAAAAATAGAGCTCTGTGGGGCTATGCAGGTGCCACTGTGCTAACCAAATACCGAAACCTCTGCCAGATTTGACAACCCCCTCGGAGAAGATGGATTATTTTATGTCAAAATCGCAATTTTCTAAGTTCGTGACCTTGTGGCCTTGACCTTGGGACGAAAATGAAAAATCGAGCTCCGTGGGGCTATGCAGGTGCCATTGGGCTAACCAAATACCAAAATCCTTGCCAGATTCGACAAACCCCCGAGGAGAAGATGCAAATTGAAATCGGCTTCCCCCTAAAAAACACAATTGGCAATTTTCTAAGTTCTTGACCTTGTGGCCTTGACCTTGGGACGAAAATGAAAAATCGAGCTCCGTGGGGTTATGCAGGTGCCATTGGGCTAACCAAATACTGAAACCCCTGTCCGATTCGACAAAACCCCTAGGAGAAGATGCAAATTGAAATCGGCTACCCCCTAAAAACATGTGTTTTTTGGGCGTGGCTCCGCCCATAATGGGCGCACCATGCCCATTTTCAGGAAAACACAACTAGATCATGATATAAACCTCACACCAAAATTTCATCAGGATCAGATCAAAACCCACGGAGCTCTGCTCGGGACAGACAGACAGACAGACAGACACATAACAATAACGAATAGAGTGGTCACATATTTTTCGTGAGAATATTTTTTCGTGAACCAACAAGGACACTTAGTCTTAGAGCGCATATTTTCACCATGTAATGCCTGGTCAACGAGAACATATCGGGCCTAATACGTTTTTGAAATATCAGGCTATATATCGTTTTTGGCCCTTTCTCAATGGTGAAGAACCACTTATAAAATTCTAGTAGTCAGATATGGATCCGAATCTTCACCAAAATCTAATCAGTTTGTCCTTGGCACATTTCATCCGGATCCGTCCACAACTTTTTGATATCTTGTATACAGACAAACAAACAGACAGAGAGACAGAAAGGGGGATGAAATCATAACCTCCTTCACCTTCAGTGGCAGAGGTAAATATCATGCGATACAGTACTATATCGTTTTTGGCCCGATCTCTCAATTGTGAAGAATCACTTTCAAAATTAAATAACTCCCGTTTCCAGATCTGGATTCGGATCTTCAGCAAAATCGAATCAATTCGTTCTTGTCACACACCCAACGTGTCCACCAAGTTTCATCCGAATCTGTCCACAACTTTTTGAGATATCAAGCTATATATCGTTTTTGGCCCAATCTCTCAATGGTGAAGAATCAATTGAAAATTTAAAAATTCTCGTATCTACATCTGGATTTGGATCTTCACTAAAATTGAATCAATTAGTCCTTGTCACACACCCAACTGGTCCACAAAATTTCTGCTTGGAATCCATCAATAACCTTTTGAGATATTGTGCTATCGTTTTTGGCCCAATCTCTCAATGGTGAAGAATCACTTGAAAAATTCTCGGATCCGGATCGGGATTCGGATCTTCCAAAAATCCAATCAATTAGTCCTTGTCACACAACCAACATGTTCACCAAGTTTCATCCGAATCCATCCTCAACTTTTTGAGATATCATTCAATATCGATTTTTGCCCCATCTCTCAATGGTGAAGAAAGTTAAAAATTAAAAAAAATTCTCGGATCTGGATCTGGATTCGGATCTTCACTAAAATTGAATCAATTAGTCCTTTTCACACACCCAACTGGTCCACAAAATTTCTGCAGAATCCATCCATAACCTTTTGAGATATTGTGCTATATATCGTTTTTGGCCCTCTCTCAATGGTGAAGAACCACTTATAAAATTCTAGTAGTCAGATATGGATCCGAATCTTCACCAAAATCTAATCAGTTTGTCCTTGGCACATTTCATCCGGATCCGTCCACAACTTTTTGAGATATCTTGTATACAGACAAACAAACAGACAGAGAGACAGAAAGGGGGATGAAATCATAACCTCCTTAACCTTCAGTGGCAGAGGTAAATATCTGCGATACAGTACTATATCGTTTTTGGCCCGATCTCTCAATTGTGAGGAATCACTTTCAAAATTAAATAACTCCCGTTTCCAGATCTGGATTCGGATCTTCAGCAAAATCGAACAATTCGATCTTGTCACACACCCAACGTGTCCACCAAGTTTCATCCGAATCTGTCCACAACTTTTTGAGATATCAAGCTATATATCGTTTTTGGCCCAATCTCTCAATGGTGAGGAATCAGTTGAAAATTTAAAAATTCTCGTATCTACATCTGGATTTGGATCTTCACTAAAATTGAATCAATTAGTCCTTGTCACACACCCAACTGGTCCACAAAATTTCTGCTTGGAATCCATCAATAACCTTTTGAGATATTGTGCTATCGTTTTTGGCCCAATCTTTCAATGGTGAAGAATCACTTGAAAAATTCTCGGATCCGGATCGGGATTCGGATCTTCCAAAAATCCAATCAATTAGTCCTTGTCACACAACCAACATGTCCACCAAGTTTCATCCGAATCCATCCTCAACTTTTTGAGATATCATTCAATATCGATTTTTGCCCCATCTCTCAATGGTGAAGAAAGTTAAAAATTAAAAAAAATTCTCGGATCTGGATCTGGATTCGGATCTTCACTAAAATTGAATCAATTAGTCCTTTTCACACACCCAACTGGTCCACAAAGTTTCTGCGGAATCCATAACCCATAACGTACAGGTCACAATTTCAAACCGATATTCACAAAACTTCACCACATGGTAGAGTTCCTCATAAGCAAGAAGTGTATTGTTTTTGAGGTCAAAAGATCAAAAGGTCAACAGTAGCAACAGGTCAACAAATGTGAAATATCTAAAAGCCTCAATTTTCATCCGATTGACAAGAAATTTGAACAGGATTTGCATATGAGGTCACTGAATTCAACCACCAATTATTTTTGAGGTCAACATCGACCAAAAGCTCAACGTAGGCCAAAGGTCAACAAACTAAGGTGGAATTTCTAAATCCTCAATTTTAATCCGATTGACTTGAAATTTGAAGAGGATATGCAGATCAGGTCACTGAATTCAACCACCAATTATTTATTTTGAGGTCAACATCGGCCAAAAGGTCAACATTGACCGAATTTCTAAAATCATCAATTTGACTTGAAATTTGAACAGGATTTGTGTATTCCGTCATTGAATTCAACCACCAATTATTTGTGAAGGTCAAATTTGTTTTATGGATTTCACAAGTGTCGTGCTATGCATGAATTGACATCTTTCTTGTTTTTATTATTAGTAATTGATTTCAGTTAGTGATCACCATTCACGGCCGTGCTTTAGCTTCCTTTCTCCCAGCCCAGGTTATTTGTAAATAAAACCTTTTGTGTTTGATGAGAGATCGGTACCCCTCTACAAAAACTTGTGTCAATTACAAGTGACGGTGCACCCGCAATGCTCGGAAAGAATATTGGCTTTATTGCCATGTGCCAAAACGACCCTGACTTCTCTGATTTTCCCAACTACCACTGCATCATCCATCTGCAGGCTTTGTTTGCAAAAGTGCTTAATTTTCAGCATGTTATGACTCATTAATGTGATTGTGAAGATTGACATCTCAATCTGAGGAAAGGCAACTTGACAACTCACAGGCTATTCAAGACCCTTCTATCTGAATTTGATGCTCAATACGGGGACCCCTTATCAGAAGGGCCCAGCAAGGGAAACATTTTGGTTTCCTTGAAGAAATTTTATGTTTACGTTTATCTCGGGTACTGCATTGTAAGCAATTTCCAGGAACTCCTTCCACAAATAAAATGTTTTGGAAGAGAGACATCACAATGACCGGGAGCTTGGCGATCAACGCAATGGCTCACCGACTCATCGATTTTGACTGACTTGACTTCCAAACTGAATGCCGTTAACCTTGAAATTCAAGGCAAGGACAAATATCTGACACTTGATTGGATCAGTGAACACGTTCCGAAGCAAGCTGAGATTGTGGAGAGCTCAAATCAGGAAGGGAGTTTTCACTCACTTTTCAGGCTGAGAGAAGAGGTAGGAAGAGTATGTGTCTTTAGACGAGGAAATCTTTGGTGAATACATTGAGAAAATAGAAAAAGACTGAGTTTGAAGACGATTTGAAACAGATGGAACCGATAGGCATTTACCTTCAGAACCCTTTCACAGACACTGATGACGATGAAACTGCAGTCAAGATCACAAATGTGGTGAAACATACAGTGTGACAATGCTGACCTAGAGATGTAAACAACCCCCTTCACAATGATTTACAACTGAAGGCCCGATCATCTGACAAGGCATTTTGGTCACTTGTTGAGAGACAAAAGTAAAGTACCCCCTTTTGAAAGTAGCGTATCTTCACGAGTGCTTTCTTCAGATATACGTACCTATTGTGAGACGGCGTTTTCCGCAATGAAATACCTAAAGTCAAAGTACAGATCACACTTGACTGATGCTCATCTTAATGATCTCATGAAGTTGGCTGAAATCCAGTACGGCCCAGACTTCGAGAAGGTAGCAGAGGATATGCAGTCAGGTTTCACACTACAGGTGAGTAGTGAACCATTATCATTTGAAGCTGTTGAAACCCCAGGCAAAAATATGGCTTGCTTTATAATTCCTTTCTTGTAATAATTCTCTTTAGACTATTGTAGTAGGACCTGTTACCAACTATAGTATATGAGAGTACAACTCTTATATACTATCGTTCTAAGTGTCACATTTTTGCCTGGGACATGCTTTTAATAAAGTACTGCATTGGGGTATTCTCTTGAATGTTTGTTTAAAACCATTATTTTCAGGCTATTTCAGTGGGTCCAGCTTATTGGTAACCATACAGTGACAAACCAACCAGTAATCCCAATATACACTGAATTAATCGGAGCTAAATGAATACCGTTTTCATACTCAGTGCTTTACGTTTTTGTCAGGTACTGCATTGTAAGCAATTCTTTATTGTCCCCCACTCCTCCGACAAGGTCAGACACGGCGGACATTGAAACGAGCTCCGTCCTATCAACTCACCATCCATCCATGACAGATCATCCGTCCATGTACTTTTGTGTACACAATATTTTTCAAAAACATTGAACATTTAGCTTTCACGAGTGAGGTTACCTGTGCTATCCATGGGTGGGAGCGCAAAAGCTCTACACCAATTTTTTTTGGAGAAATTTAATGAAAACTCCCATCCACTTTAGGATGTGGAAGGACCCTACAAATTGCACAAAAATTTGGGGGGGGGGGCAAAACTGTGGGAGTAGTAGTGTGTAAAATCAATGTACCTTTAATGATGATGAGGATGAAGCTGATAACAATAACAATGGTTTACCGAACCAGGGAATGGTTCCACATGCAGTAAATGGTGAAACTGTGAATGCCAAACCCGTGAATGTGTTTACATGCGAAGAGACAGCAGCTTCGTACGGGTGGAAACTCAAATTCACAATTGTATTGAGAAATTTATGAAACCTCCCACCCACCTTCGGACACCGACACCGAGCCGACCCCAAAAGGTTCCACAGAAAGTTTGGCATGGGGACATTGGGCCCATACTCTGTGCAAAGCATTGGTGCTGCCGAAGCAGTCTCCTTGGCTATTGGGAACAATTCTGGACAGGTCGCCACTCCGACAGTATACCAGCATGCTGGCACTCATTTTGCCGACCTTGGAAGGATGACGGGTCGAGTTAACCCCACCTGGTATTAATTCAACAGCTGAGTGGGACTTGAACTCAGGACCCTTGGATCCAAAGCCCACCACCCCAACCATTAAGCCAACATGTAATTGGATGTTGCTTGCCAAAACTGAGGGAGTAGTTTGGGGACAGGCAGACAGACAAACAAACACTCCTGCTTTATTATATAGATATTGCAGATTCCTCGTGACATTATCTCAACCTGATTAGATCACGGCTGTGATTGGCTGAATTCTCATGCCAAAGCAACCATCTTGGTAATATTTCAAAAACACGATATTTCTAAAACCGTTCAAGATATAGCTTTCATATTACACAGATCCATTCCTCGTACCACCAAAAAGGCGAGGTTTCAAGAGTATCAGCTCCTTGGTTCTTGTAAAATATTTTCATTATACACTGCACTGTATATATTCAATATTTTTACCACTTGTGCACTTTTTGTACAGTACCTGCATGGTTGTCAAAATGTGTTCTAAATCTTATGTATTTGATGTTGATGTACCATACATACATAAGTTTCTTGGTGAGGAGGGTGTATAAATATGGACACCCAACAGGATTAAAAACAAAACCTGTCAAAGGGCGGAGGAGCTCCTTGTGAGTCAACGGCCACCCATATCTAGTGCCCGACAGTGTCTGTGGACATCCTCCTGCACTTGGGTTTCTTTTTTATAAAGAGGGTGGTGGCAGGATTTGCACTCCAGCCACGGTAAAACCATTCATTCTGCAAAACATACGAAAAAAAATAATGAGAAAACCCACTCCGTGGGAGTACCTCCTGTGCAGTTGCCGTTTGCAGGGCAGCTCACCGAATGACGGAATTGGGGCAAAGCCTTTGGGACCCACAATCTTTTATGAGAGGACGAAAATCACGGGGTAACCTTCCCGGGTAAGACTGCGGTAGTGTGTGTCGGGGTGGTGCTGAGGTGTCATCCATCAGATGGCGGTATCCTTGGGTTAACCTGAGACGGTCCCTTCGGGGGGGGGGGATGCCTGAAATGTCCTATTCCGAAGAGAGGATGATCACCTGTCTCTGTTATCATCTGAGCTCAAGCGTTTGGACATCGGTATTGCAGCAGTCTCTGAGGTTCAGGGACTGGATTGCGGCGAGAATATTGCGGGTGGATACACCTACTATTGGTCTGGTCATTCTGATGGTTACCATGCCCAAGGAGTTGCTGTAGCTGTGTTCAATAAGCTGACTCCAATGATAATTGAGGAAACATTGATCAACGAGCGTATGATGAGACAAAAGATTTGTCACTCCTTGGGTGTCATTTCCTTGGTCTCTGCATATGCTCTGACTGAGGTGAGTGATCTCACTGTGAAGGACGCATTCTATGCCACGCTCGAGCCTGTGGTTTATCAGTGCCCCAAGTGAGCTACTCTTCTAGTCTTGTGGGATTTCAATGCATCGACTGGAACTGAGAGGGATGGTTATGAGACATGTGTTGGTTCCCATGGGTCTGGAACTGTGAAGCAGAATAGCACGAAGTTCCTTGACTTTGCAAGAAGTCATGTATGTACTTCGGGTGGCTGGTTCATGGTTTCAGAAACCACAGGCTCATCGCTGGACTTGGGATTCCAACGCTGGTGGTGTGGTAAAGGAGATTGACCATGTGCTTGTTGATGGTCACTGGAGGATGATCCAGAACTGCAGGGTCTACCGGACTGCTCAGTTCCTCAATACTGACCACAGGCTTCTTTGTAGCAACTCTGAACTTGCAGCTTAAATCCAGGAGAATGGAAGCATCACAGCCTCGGCTGGATGTTGGCAAGCTCAAGGATGAGAGGATAGCTGAGGAGTTTGTGAACAGGCCGAGTGGAGATTTGGGGGTCTGGGTGCTTTGGGGGTCCAGAAGAGTTGTGGAGTGCCTTCAAGACCACCATCCTTGATGATGCCAGTGGATGTCTTGGAACTTACCGAAGGATGAAGAAGAATTTTGTCTCTCAAGGGACACTGGATACCATTGACCAGAGTCGCAGGGCCAGGCTGAATGGCAGAGCTCAGCTGTTCAGGGAGCTGAGGCGTAAAACTGTATGTGCACTAAGGGTGGACAAGGAGGCAGATATGCAAGGAATCTATGAGAGGGTAGAGCATCACATGTGGTCAAGTGATTCTCGTCCTACTTACAGGGGAATTCCCGCATTGCGTTCCTCCAAGCCAATCCCTCGGTGTACTGCATTTAGAGCAGAAGGTGGTGCGCTCTTGACAGAGGGGTCTGAAGTGAAGGCCCACTGGGCCAGTTACTTTGAGAGGCTGGACCAGGCTGATCCACCAACTGTCGAGTTCGATGTCAGGGGTGTTACTATCCCTATTGCTGACTCTCCAATCAACTGTGATCCACCTTCGTTTGTGGAAACACAGACTGCGGTGAACCAGTTGAAATGAGGTAAAGCTCCTGTGATCTGTGGCATCCAGGCTGAACTTCTCAAGGCTGGTGGACATACCATACTTGTATCGTTGCATGCAGTTATGTGGTCTGCCTGGAACACAGGCATCATCCCAACTGACTGGAAGAGGGGCCTTGTTGTCCCTCTCTGGAAAGGGAAGGGTGATCACCAAGACTGCAATAACAACCAAGGGAATTGAAAAATTCCGGTTCCGGTTTTGAGCGGCAAGAGGTCTCCTTCGGGGCTCCCTGCTGATGTTCTCAAAGTTAAGTTCCGGTTGTTATTTGTCCCGTTTTAACTGTTTAATTTTCTCACCTACATGTTAATGTGTGTTCCTAGTTCGGTTTTGTTTCAAAAATCGTGCTATTTTGTGAGTATTTATATCGACGTTCTTACTTGGTGTTTGAGGCCTAGTCCTAGGCTTGAGGCCTACCGGTTCCACTCGGTGTTCGATCGTTTTTTTTTTGTTTGTTTGTTTGTTTTTTCTCCCCATTACCTTCAATTTCTATCCTCCCCATTACCTTCAATTTTCATCCTCCCCACTTTCCAAACATCCCCCATTCTACCAACTAATCTCTTTCTTATCTCAAAAAAAAAAAAAAAAAAAAAAATAAATAAATAAATAAAAAAATATACCCAACAACAACAACAACAACAACAACACGCTCACCTTCTCCCGATTCTGCGACTTCTTCTTCCTCTTAACTTCCTCCTCGTCTTCCTCGATTTCTTTTTTTTTTACACTTCCATGACCTAATCTGTTGAACTCTCTCATACATTAATATTAACAACAAAAACGATCTTATAATGCTTCATCTTCCTCTCTCACACATGTGGTACTCTTTACTGTTTCACAATGCACTACTCTTCTGCTATTTTAACAGACTGCTCTCATTTCGACCTCTCCTTCATTCCTTGCCTAAAAAATCCAACTATTACAGCGCTTCTTCTCTCCATGCTCTGAATTCGCCTTCATTGCATCCATCAAGAATTGTGTTAAATCGCATCTCTGACCTAAAACTTTTAAAAACCACAGTTTGCCATGGATGCTCGCTTTCCATCAACCATTCTTTTTTCCAACTTCAGTGCCAACTCACCCCCCTCACCCCTCACTCTCACTCTCAAAGCAACCATCCCACTCTTCTCCCTCCAAGCCTCCCTCTCTCCTCTTTCAAAAATTCCCCCTCACCTTTCTCCCACCTTTCATCCCCCTCACTCTTCCTTCTCTAAGTTGCCCCCCTCTCATCCACCAACCTGCCTCCCTCCACTGCCCTCTCACCTCCATCTCTTCACTCCACCTCCTCAAATCCTCAACTGCCATCTTCCTTGTCTCTTGTCCCCCCTCTCTCCCAGCACCACAGAGCCTTTTCTCCTCCTCATTCGGCCCCCTCCCCTCGCTATTCTGCAATACCCCACACTCCTTCAGCAACCCTCCTTACCTCCCCCCCTCCTCCCTCCTCCTTCCCTCCCCCCCCCCCCCCCCCTCCTCCCCCCCAAGCCTCCTCCCCTCCCTCTTCCTTTAAAGTCTGGACCTCAAATATCCGGGGCCTTCGCTCAACCTTTCAGATCTTTCCCTACAGGTTGCCACTGACAAACCAGACATTATCTGCCTAACAGAAACTTTCCTCTCCCAAGACGTGTCTGACTCCCAAGTATCTCTCCCTGGTTACTCCCTCTTACGGTATGACAGACCTGAGCCTCGTCCTGGTGGAGGTGTTGCTCTCTTCATCAAAGACTCTATTCCTCACTCTCCCTGCACTGCTCTCACTCCCCCACACCCCCAGGAATACCTCTGGCTTCGGCTTCCCCTCCACTCCCACCTCATGTTTATATGTGTGCTGTACCGTCCACCGAACAGTGATGACTCCATCTTCACCTCACTCTCCGAAAACATGGACCATCTTCTATCTTCTCATCCAAACTCTCTCTTCCTCTTATGTGGCGACTTCAATTGTCATCACGCCAGTTGGCTAGGTGTGGGTACCTCTCTCACCTGCCATGGGACATCAGCAAAAGCTTTCTGTGACTCATTGGGACTGACTCAATCGGTCAACTTCCCGACCCGGATCTCAACCAATGGTACTCCATCTCTTCTGGATCTGATTTTGACAAATTTCCCTGACAATATCTGCTGCTCTTCCTTCGCTCCAATTGGTTCTTCTGACCACGTCCTTGTTAAAGTGGACATCTCTCTGGCTGTTATCAGAGAACCACCTCACCGCCGTCGAGTCTGGCATTTCACTCAAGCCGACTGGCAGGGTCTCCGAGCAGCCATCAAACTTACAGACTGGTCTCCTATCACTACTTTCTCAAACATCAACTCATCCTGGGAATTCTTTCAAAGAAACTTGCTCTCCCTCATGCACAGATTTATCCCCTCTCGTGTTCAGTTGTCTTACCCTTCCTCCCGCCCTTGGTTTACTGAAGCTTGTGGCGAGGCAGTTGTCCTGAAACAACTTGCCTTTGCCTCATGGAAAGCAAACCCAACTGAGGGCAATCTCAGTTCTTTCCACAAAGCTCGGAACAAGTGTGTATCTACCCTCAGGAGAGCCAGAAAACATCTTTCTCATCTCAAGTCTGAACTCTCAAACCTCTCTCCCTCCTCAAAATCCTGGTGGCGTTTAATCAAATCTGTTTCTGGTGTATGTTCCCCCTCCATCCCCTCCCTTACCTCAAATGGCCGCACTGCTGATTCCACACGTGATAAAGCTGAATGTCTAAACTCGGTGTTTGCAGCTAAATCTTGTGTCCCAAACCCATCACTATCTCTACTCACTTTACCCAGTCGCACCCAACTGTCCCTGGACTCTGTATCCTTTTCTCCTGACAAGGTGGAGAGCTTGCTTTCAAACCTCGAGTCAGATTCTGCAACCGGTCCAGACGGCATCAGCCCACGTGTCCTCAAAGCCTGCTCTTCTGCTCTTGCTCACCCTCTCTCTGTTCTATTCACCCTCTCATTTTCCCAAGGTCATCTGCCATCTGCTTGGAAATCTGCTAACATCACTGCCCTGCATAAAAAAGGTGCAAAAACAGATCCCTGTAACTACAGACCAATCAGCCTTCTCCCAATCATCAGCAAGGTTATGGAATCCATCATCGCTTCAGACATGAAATCCTTCCTCTTCTCCAATGGCTTGATTTCCAATCATCAATTTGGTTTCAGACCAGGTCACTCTACCCTGGATATGCTGCTACTGCTCTCCCATCAATGGATGGAGGTCCTCAATGCCAGACAGGAAATCCGAGCCGTATCCCTGGACATATCACGTGCTTTTGACACAGTCTGGCACCCTGCCCTACTCACCAAACTCTCTTCCCATGGTATTCAAGGCCATCTCCACTCATGGCTCGCAGACTTCCTCTCCTGTCGCAGTCAACGTGTGGCCCTAAATGGAGTTCTTTCATCCCCTCTTCCTGTGCAGGCTGGAGTTCCTCAAGGTAGCGTTCTGGGCCCTGTTCTTTTTCTGGTTTTCATCAATGATCTCTCGGACTCTCTGGAAAATCCTCTATTTCTCTTTGCCGATGAGTCCACCCTCTGCCGTACCATCTGTCATCCCTCAGACCGGCAAGCAGCAGCTTCTTCGCTCACTGCAGATCTGGATAAAATCACAAACTGGTCCAACACGTGGAACATGTCTTTCAATCCACACAAATCTCACACTCTCACTATGTCTCTTCGAAAGGACCGTTTACAAAACCCCCCATCCACTTTCTCAACAATCCTCTGGAAGAAGTCTTTTCTTTCAAGCTTCTGGGTCTCACTATCTGCCATGACCTTTCCTGGGAAAGTCACATTTCCAACCTTGCCTCAAAAGCCAGTCGCCGACTGGGAATCCTCCGTCGTGCAAAGTCCTTCCTCGGCCCTCTTGAGCTCCTGACTACTTACAAAGCTTTTGTCCGTAGCCTGATGGAGTACTGCTCTCCCCTCTGGGCTGGTGCTCCTGCCTCCCACCTTTCTCGACTTCACGCTGTCGAAACCAGGGCTTTTAAGATCATTGGCATCTCCCGCAATGAAGCTGAGTCTTTGGGCCTCTCACTCAATCACCGCAGGTTGGTCGGTGGTCTTTCTGTCTTCTACCGACTCCTCTCCAGCCTTGCCCCCCTGCTCTCTCTGCGATTTGTCCCAACCACATTTCCACAGGGCGCCCAAGGTCCGCCAACAACCCCCTTCTGGTAAAACTACCAAAATCACGAATCACTGCTCATCTTCACTCTTTCATTCCTCTTTTTTCCCGCCTTTGGAATAAACTTCCTCACTCTATTCTTTCCCATTCTTCCCTCCAGGCTTTCAAAACAGCTGTTCACCACCACCTCTTATCTTCCCCCATCCAAATCCTCGATCTTTTCTACCCCCGATAATCCACCCAAGCCCACTTCCTTCAATTCTCCTGCTTTCCTTCCTGAAAGTCCCTGTAATGTCCATCTTCTCTTCGCCATGTTCCCCGTCCCATCCCCATCCCTCTCCCTTCCACAGTTCACCTAATGTGTCTGTTCCCCACTGTTTTGTCCCTTCCACTCCCGCCCCTCTTGTCTCATGCCTCCTTGCTGTGAGTTGTGTGTTCGCTCTCATACGAGCCTCGACCAAGGTATACAAAAAAAAAAAAAAAAAATAAAAAAAAAAAAAAAGGGGTGACGCTGCTCTCAGGCCCTGCAAGGAACACCTCAATAAGCAATACCTTCTTCTCTTTTTTTTTCACTGAAATATATCTGGTCACAACGCTTTGTTAGTCTTCAGAAGACATACTTCTATGTCTTCAGCGATTACTTTTGGTTCATGTTCCCAAATTTTCTAGAACTGGGACATCAACGTTTTTGCAGATGGGCCACGGATTAAATTATAAACTCTGTTGTATCAATGTGTGTCGAGCTGTTCTGACATGAGTTTGTTTTGTGTGTGTGTGTTCAGTCAGTAAGCATAACATATCATTCTCTTCACTAACCCCACCTTCACCCCTCACCTTTCTCTCTTCTTTTTTTAATACTCATATATATATATATATATATATATATATATATATATATATATATATATATATATATATATATATATATATATATATCTCTCTCTCTCTCTCTCTCTCTCTCTCTCTCTCTCTCTCTCTCTCTCTCTCTCTCTCTCTCTCTCTCTCTCTCTCTCTCTCTCTCTCTCTCTCTCTCTCTCTCTCTCTCTCTCTCTCTCTCTCTCTCTCTCTCTCTCTCTCTCTCTCTCTCTCTCACACACACACACACACACACACACACACACACACACACACACACACACACACACACACACACACACACACACACACACACACACACACACACACACACACACACACACACACACACACACACACCTCCCTCCAGTAAAGCAACTTCACCAAATGTATAGCAACGTTTGGTGAGGCAGAGCTCTCCCCACCTGGTTACAGACTGGTTTTGTCAGAGACTGAGCAGAGTCTACCAGTCTGTAACCATTTTGGTCTGGTATGCCAATCGAATGGATCGTTCCTCGACGCGACACGCATTAATCCATAGCGGCAACTTCATAAGAATTAACCAGATTTATTTGGGAACATCAGAGATCACAACACAAGCAATAAACACGACAATGGTTTATTAACAATCAACCCGTTCTTAACTAGGGAACCACAGTCTAAAGGTTTTGAGGGGATCACTACTGAAATATGCCTTATACAACACGTGCAGACAAAGCAGACAGAGTACTTGGTGATGGCTCAGGGACGAGAGGAAGCATCCAAAAAGCACGAATGTCGCTCGTAACAAACAAGCGGGTGTCCACGGGTTCAAACTCCCAGCTCGAACGCGCCGTGCGGCAAGAAATGGCGGCGCAGCACGTTTCCTGCTTTAATCACCACATGCGCATGTTCTCCTCAGCGCGTTCCGGCTCCGCACAACGTCGACGATGCGAGACCGCCAATCTCTCTCTCGGTTATGTGTGAGTTGTCCACGGGTTCGAACTCCCAGCTCAAACGCGCCGTACGGCAAGAAATGGCGGCGCAGCACGTTTCCTGCTTTAGTCACCGCGTGCGCACGTTCTCCGCAGCGCGTTCCAGCTCCGCGCAACGTCGACGATGCGAGACCGCCGATCTCAGCATACAAATCCAGGCCTGGCCTGTCCTCCAGACAAGGCCCAAGTCAAGGTCCGAGTTCCACAGGCAGATCAACAACGTGTCGAGCCGTGAGGTGAGCAGGGACCGTCAGATGCTCCGGCGGAACCTCTCCTGCTTCCCTCCTCAAAGCCCGACTCCCGCTTCGTCCTCTCAGTTCCTCTATTGCCTTCCAAACTGAGAACTCCTTTTCGGCGCTCGTGGCCTCCAAAACCCAAGCACCCTCGAGACCGACGCTCGTCCAAACTCCAAAACTGAACCTGTCCACGAGGTCCCTTTGTTCCTCTCCCTTCCTTTTCTCGCTTCTCTCGGAGACTCCCGACAAAAAGCTCCGCCCCTTCGTGTCACCTCCTGTCCAGGATACACCCCTCAGCTGACTGGGAGGGGCCTATTGTCCGTAGAGGGGAGGAAGAAGATCGAGCCCCTGTTTCACCACCGTATGAACATAAATACAGTCTTTTACACCTCTCGTCACACATTTATCGTACACTTTACCAAACAACCTATCTATACATGAATTTAATGGGGGAACTGAGCTAATCCTATACTTAGTAGTCCCATAAGGGCCATTTCCATAACAATATACAGTACATACATCTATATATATTGTTACGGTTGTGGAAATTCGCAAACCACCATTCAGGTCCCGTAGGTGAGATATCTCTGTAAGTACATGTGTAGTTAGCCCCAAACCCGTTGTTTCGAGGGAATAAATGTGATTCATTCGGGCTGCAACGCTTTGAGATCGCCGTTTTTATGTTCTATCTTTATTTTGAACCAACCACGCTCCAACCATCACACAACAACAACAACGCCAACAGCCACGATCTTTACCTTCACAACTCGCTCCCGCAAACATCGCATCACCGCCATTCCAAACAGCACCATGGCCATAAACCACCACCATAAACCCTCCACCACCTTCACCTCTCTCCTTCTGCGGCCATTCTCGCACCACCTGTGAGCACCGAGCGTCGGGCTGTCCTGGGCTCGTACAAGACAAGCGCCGAGCCGCGAGTGCAAAATGCAGCCTTTCCGAGGAGAATTTGGATCAGGAATGCTACACGCCCACTTCTGATCCATCCAATCAGCAAGCGTGGGGCAGTTTGGCCCCGCCTCCAGGCACGTCTGTGTGGAATCGAGATATGCAAATTCTGGGATCAGGGGAGATTCACGCCCCTTTTTCTCCGTCCAATGGGCGAGTGTGGCTCTGCCCCCAAGCTCGTCCTGATCCGGAAATTTGCATATGGGTTCTCCTGCCGGCCTATAAAGCGCCGAGCGCAAGGCGAATTTGGGCAGAGTCAGTTTGGAAGAGCGGAGTGGAGTCGGGAGGCGAGGGCGTCCCGGTGGTTTTCGGCAGTCGGCTGAGGAGAATTGGGGGAAGAGTCCGAGGAGCTCGGGTCCGAGGCAAGGAAGACGGCGGTCGGCGACGAGGTCGCGGTGGAATCGCTCGTCACGGGACCCAAGCAAGCCAGCTATACTCTTTCCCCAGAGCATCAGCAATTCCCCCCCCTTTTTCCCCCACACTGAGAGAGTGCGAAAAGGGGGCCCCGTTCCCACCCCACTCCAAGCGGTGCCAACGAAACTCGCGAAGGAGCACGAAGACGGGGCACCGCCGCGCTGCCACATTTGCGGCTCATCACGAAGACGCGGGTAGGACCCACCCGGTCTCGCGGACCTGACCGCTCCTTCAGGTCCCGCACAAATATTGGCCCACAGGCCCGGTCTGCCCCCTTGTCTTTGAGGGTGGCCTTTTCTTTTGCTTTTGAGTAAATGTGTGTCGGCGCCGTCTGTGAAGTAAAACTGTTTAAGTGTTGCCGTGTGCTCGCGTAGTCGGTAGTATCTCTGCGTCATTGTTTCTTTTGTAGCATTTGATATATGTGCATTCTGTTTGGCTGTATATGTGTGCTCTCCGTGTGCCACGGAATAAATGTGCATCATCTTGAACTGTTTTCCCGTTTCGCTTCGTCTTTTCTTTAATTGAATCTCCATCTTGCTTCACGTAAAGGGTTGGTAGTGGACTTAATACGCCCGATAATTAATCGGAACTGTCGAGGCCGACGATAACACCGCTCGGTTATCCCGATAGTACGGAACGGGTCGCTTAAGTGGCCCGTGTCCGAAGTCGACCTGCGGCGAGGTGCGATCGCCCGGTCTACCCTCCGTGTGGGTACTTAGGTAGGTCGAATTTGACGAACAACCCTATCCCACGCGGGTGGCCGATTGGCACGATCGTGGTGAGGCCGAAAGGCCCACCCGTGACTAGCTCCCGCGTTAGTCTGAGAGGGTCACGACAGAATTGTCCGTCCGGTGGGCGACGTGCCGCGATTCGAGTCACATGGCCGTTCGCACGCCAGCGGGCGCGAATTCGCAACAATATTTATATATATATATATATATATATATATATATATATATATATATATATATATATATTTATATATCCATACATATATATGTACGTAGGCCATGAATTGTATTAACAGGAACTTATAGGAAAAAAACAACTCTCAGTCTCATCTACGGATATTTGTCGTATTTCCTCCATTTCTTGAGTCAGATTTTCATTCAGGACGAGAACAATTATGGTTAACCATTTCGAAATTGCCACTCTTTTGTTTCAATGCTGAGAATTGTGTTTAAAAGACTAGTCGAATTACAGATTTCATACGAATAATGGCAGGTTAAAGGTGCCCGGCGAGCAGAACTAAGTCGGTGTAAACACAAAGCAGCACATGCGCAAAAGGCCTCATTTAACATTCATGCGTCATTTTGAAAGTCGTGTATTGCAATTGTTAAGAGATCATTTTGGTTGAAATGTGGGACTGTGATGGTGCTATCATTTGTTTGAATGCTTTGATCACACGTGACAAAAACAACTCGGGGTTGTTTTTGAAAAAAAACAAACAAAAAAAAACAACTCGAGGACCAATCAATCATATTGGTGCAAAAAAGACGAAGTCCAAACAACACAATGTTTCACACAAAAAGGAATGAACATGGTTCATGTGTTATCAGACTGAAGAAATGATTATGTAATCAAATAAATAATTAAATCAAACTATTTTGATTTCTTAGTTTCCAACATCTCTTTTTGGAGTTGGATCCATAAAGGACCATTGGATAAGGTCAATGGTGAGGTGTATTTGCAATGGTAACATTTCATAGCCAAGTAAAACCACAAACAATCATCAAACAAGTAAAGCCGATTTTCATAGCATTGGATCAGGTGATGTACATGCCCAATAGATTGGAATGTTTGTCGGTATGTCAGAAAAGTTTGCAGCCAGTAAATGGAGAAAGCGTAGGTACAATGTTGAAATGTATATCTAGCAATTAAAGAGTAGTTGGTTGGGTATAAGATGGAAATTCATATTTAGTAAACACATAGGTGATGTTCATACTTCATAGACATCGAGTTGATCTAGACTTCAGGTAGAGAGAGACAGACAGAGACAGAGACAGGGACAGAGACAGAGACAGAGATACACTGTCTGTGGCAACAGCAATACATGCTAGCTTGGCATTGGTTGCAAACTTGCTGGAGCCTTGCAGATATCCTGCATGACAGTTGATGGCTTTAGAGGCTTGAAATTAGGAGCCACCTGAGGCAGACCCTGTGCTGCCAGCTTTTCCTTGTAGGCACGTAAAAGATCATTATGAGCCTGTTGGAGGAGAGAGGGATGGGGGAGAGAGTCAGGGCTTAAATGAGATATGGATAATATTTTAATTAATGGCTGGGTTAACATTTTGCTGCATTGGCAGAATTCTCTGTTTATACATTCTCCTACATTGTCTAAAGCTCAAGGTAAAGCTTGAATTGGATGTCATATTATTAGCAGTGAAAAAAAATTCCAGATGAAGCATAGCCAGGAACCAACAGACTCGCCAGCCATCATAGGTGAGAGTCTGACCAAAATGTAAGGCTGCTTGGGTGCATTATGTTGACTCAGAGAATCACCAGCAAACTCCAGATATGTTGGCTTCCCAGCAGGGATGGAAAATATGGTTTACATAGAGCCTCTCATGCATCTCCAGACTGTGACCTTGATATATGTTGACTCAACTACCATTGGCCATGTCCCACACTTATGACTTTCCCTTTTCTCAACCCTACTGTCTGTTTCTTTTTTCTCTACCTCCTTACCCACCTTCCCCTCCCCTCAGATATATGTCAGTATAACACGATGAGTACACTATGGGTGGTGCTCTGATACAACCTGATAAATTACTTTGGCTTATTGTTACATGTTGCAGAGTTATTAATGAAATATTGTGTAAAATCTGCAACATATGGAATGATAGTGTAGTATTAAAAAGGGATGCATTTCCTACTGCTACACATTTAACTCGCTCTAAATGTACGTATTATAAAAAAAGACAACAACAACAAGTAATAAATGTTTTGGAAAATATCAGAATAAATAACTAACAAAATTAATTAAAAAACCAGGAGGTCGAACCTTGGTGAGCAAAAAAACCCCATTCTTTTTACTTTTATAACTTGTATTAAGAGGCAACATTGGGGGAGGGGGGGTGGACTTTGATTTTTATTTTTCAACATGAATATATTTTTTTCTGTTTTATAATTTGTTTACATTTTTATTTGATAATGATAAGTGAATAAATTAAGAGAGGAAGGTAAGCAGACAAGCCGGTAGGCGGACATGGGTAGTCAATCAAGTCGAATTTAGTTGTTTTTCAGCCGTTACTAGCCAACAAAAGCGTCCATAGCAACGGTTCTTTCTCACACATACAGTAACTAGGACATACCATTAACCTACCATATCAGTTTCATGTATATCTGACTCAAAGTCTCTGAGATATAACGAACTTCGTTTCTTTTATTGTTTTCGACCAGGGTTCATTCAAAGTCTATCTTCTCCAACAGTTTTCATAGGATCCGGCTGCAAATTTTGGATAATATGGCTGAATGTACTGCCCACAGTTACTTGTGGCCCGATTTTTGATTTTCGAAAAAATTAATTTTTGAGATTTTTTTGAAAATTTCAAAGGTCCGTTGCTCGGCAACGGATGGGTCCATAGCAACGGTTCTCATTTGCACACAACGAGGTCATGGTGTGAACCTACCAACCAAATTTCATCGAAATCGCCATTGCATTAACGGAGCACTGGACCGAAAAGACATACATACAAGACGATAGGCGGACATGGGTAGTCGACAACCCAATAGAACCTGACGTGATGGGCCCGTTCGATGGGGAATGACGTGAGGATTAAGCACAAGAAAATTCATGATTCTAGCTTCAAGGGTTAATGCTGCAGATATTTTTTCGTTAAAATACCCCCACATTTGGAGGTTTTTCGGCCGTTGCTAGGCAACGGAGGGGTCCGTAGCAACAGCTCTTTCACACAAAACTAGGACATACCATGAACCTACCATACCAGTTTCATGTAAATCTGACTCATAGTCTCTGAGATATAACGAACTTCGTTTTTTTTTTGTTTGTTTTCGACCAGGGTTCATTTAGTCTATCTCCTCCGACAGTTTTCATATAATAGGATCCGGCTGGAAATTTTTGACAATATGGCTGAATGTACTGCCCACAGTCGCTCGTGGCCCGATTTTTGATTTCCGAAAAAATTTTTTTTTATGATTTTTCAAAAATTTCAAAGTCCCGTTGTTTGGCAACGTTGGTGTCCATAGCAATGGTTCTCATTTGCACACAACTAGGTCATGGTATGAACCTACCAACCAAGTTTCATCGAAATCGCCATTGTATTAACGGAGCACTGGACCGAACAGAGGGACAAACAGACAGACAGACAGACAAACATATCGACGGAAAAACTGATATAATAAGGGTAGAACAAATTTCCCAATTAAAAAAAATAAAAATTTCGACTGGATCGACTTCCCAACAAACATATCGACGGAAATACTGATAAAAAGGGTCGAACAAATTTCCAAAAAATATTTAAAAAAAAAAATTTTTTTTTCGACTATCGACTACCCAACAAACATATCGACAGAAACACTGAAAAGGGTAGAAAGAAAAAAAAATCTCAAAAATTTTTTTTCTCGACTAGATCGACTACCCAACAGACAAACATATCGACGGAAATACTGACAATGAGGGTAGAAAAAAATCTCAATTTTTTTTTCGACGAGATAGACTACCCAAAAATGTAGACAGAATTGGGGGAAGGAAACAGCAATGTGGAAGACAAACTATTGTTGCGGTTCTGTAAACCGCATCCCTCCAACACCAATAGCAGCCAACATACAGTGGTCCCCAGTCAGTTATTTCATTAATGTACGTTCAGATAGTTCCTTCCTTCTTGTCTGGTGTGTCGAACGGGACAGTGCGTTGTGCAAATCTCTTAGCTAGGTCTGATTAAATCTCTGAACTCATACCTATTCATTATTTTTCTATATTCCTGAGGTAAATCCAAGCAAGGGGTCCTCGTGTGAGCCAGCAAGCGCTACGCTCGGACACCCATCGATAAAAACCACGGCCACGTGCCTTCCCATAAGAATGCGTCCTCGCAGAAGAAATAAGAATAAAACACCAACCGCTCATGCTGCACGGAGTGCGTGCCCCCACAGCAACGACTGTGCTGTATCACATGATTGGGTTTTCGTATATCACGACTCGGCCGCTAGGGGTGGCAGTGATGTACATCCGGACGTGCAATAAAGCGGAGTTACTGCTAACACTCTCGCTCTCCATGTTCCGCTGCGCCTCGGACACCACAATTGGCTGACGAGGATGTTGAGTGGACGAGTCACGGCGCATGGACAGGTGCCCGTTTTCGTCGGAGATGACTTCGAATTGTTTTCAGAACAGTTGGGGTGCTATTTCCACGCGAATGATGTGGTCGACGAGAGCAAACAGAAGTCGATCTTGATCGTCTCGCTATCAACGGGACATTATCGGCTGCTGAGTGATTTGGTGGCGCCGGACAAGCCCAGTGGGGACGCGCTGTCGTTTCAGGACATTGTGAGGAAGATGAAAGCACACATGGCGCCGGAGAAGTCATTACAGCTGGCTCAATACCAGTTCGATCGCCTCACGAAAGGTACAGGGGAGTGCGTCGCTGATTTCGTGGTGCGAGTGAAGCATTCTTCCGTGGCCTGCAAGTTCACGGCAGAGGAGCGTCCAGCTCGGCTCAGAGATCGTTTTATTTCTGGTTTACAAGATGCGAAAATGGTTTCGGCGATTCTACGGCTGAAGGGTGGAGCCATTACATTCACCTCAGTGGTCGACACTGCTACAGCTGTCGAGCATACTCTCGGAGATATTCGGGCCATCACCGGCCACAGCATGCCGGACTGCCCGGGGGCCCACGCGATGTCGCGAGCGCCCCGGGACGCACGCACGACCTTCGGTGCGGGCCTGGGCCAGACATCGTCGCGCGGCCGCACGAGCGGCGACGTGACCCCGCGGACGTGTTTGGGATGCGGAGGTCGACACCTGCGGCGTGTGTGCCCGTATAAAGACACCGTGTATTTACATTGTCGCAAGGTGGGTCATCTGAAGCGTGTGTGCCGAGGGGCATTGGCCTCCGTTACGGTCATGGACGGCGATGTGCGAGGCGACCCGGGGCGGAACCGGCAGCCGTTGATGAGCCTGTTTTCAATTGGCCCTGCGGCAGCGCGCCCGATGATGGTGGAAATCGAAGTGAACAACACGCCGATCACATTTCAGGTCGATACGGGAGTGGCGGTGTCGATCATCGGCGAACAGACCGCGCGTAGACTCAACGACCTGAAGCTTATCAGATCCGGCCTCACACTGTTCACGTACACCCGCGAGAAGATAACACCAGTCGGGATGGCAGATGTGTCTGTGCGGTACCAAGGCCAGGTCGCCGCGCTTCCGTTGTACGTCATGCAGGGGAGGGTCCGTCTCTCCGAGGCCAAGACTGGCTAACCCGCATCAGGCTAGATTGGGCCGCCGTTCACCTTGTGCAACCCGTGCCGAGCTGGTGGGAGGATCAGTTGGAGAAGATTCTTCAAAGACATCAAGGTTTGTTTTGCGACGACCATGGGAAACTCAAGGGCGTGGAGGCAAAGCTCTTCCTGAAGGAGGGGGTGGTTCCTCGTTTTTGTAAACCACGACCAGTGCCGTATGCCCTGCGGGACAAGGTCAAGGGTGAACTGAATAGGTTGGAGGCCTGTGGAGTGATCGAACGGGTGTCGTACTCAGATTGGGCCACCCCGGTCATCACGGTGCTGAAGCGGAATGGAGACGTCCAATTGTGCGGGGACTTCAAGTCCATGGTTAACCCGGGGCTCAGCATGGAGCAATTTCCACTGCTGTCAATCGATGAAATATATGCACGATTGGCGGGGAGTCAATACTTCACGAAGCTTGATCTGCGTGATGGATATTTTCACCTGCCGATGGATCCCGGGAGTAGCGACCTTTTGACAATCAACACGTGTCAAGGGCTCGATCAATATACCCGGCTCTGTTTTGGGATTGCTTCGGCCCCGGCCTTGTGGCAGAAAGCCATGGATCAGGTTTGCATTGGCCTGCCTGCTCAAACCTACCTGGACGATGTGCTCATTGCGGGGAAAACAGCGGACGAGCATCTTGCGAACATTGCCCAAGTGCTGACGAAGCTAGAAGCGTGCGGCCTGCGCTTGAACAGGGACAAGTGCGCGTTCTTCAAGCAGCGCTTGGAATACCTCGGGCACATAATCACGCCGGAGGGGCTGTTGAAAGGCCCTCGGAAGGTGGAGGGGATTCAGCACATGCCACCGCCTCGCGACAGGACGCAGCTGCGCTCGTTCATTGGTATGGCACAGTATTACCAAAGGTTCGTGCGCGGGTTCAGCTCACAGCTTGCGCCGTTAGCGCGGTTGCTCAGGAAGGACGAGCGCTGGGCCTGGGGGCCTGCACACCAGGCGGCGTTCGACCGCGTCAAGCGGCTGCTCACAGAGGATACGGTCCTCGTACGCTACAAGCCTGCGCTTCCGCTCTTATTGGCATGCGACAGCTCTGCATATTGCATCGGGGCAGTGCTGTCCCACAGGATGGACGATGGTTCCGAGCGGCCTGTTTGTTTTGCATCCCAGACCCTGTCCGCAGCAGAGCGGGAATATGCCCAGATCGAGCGCGAGGCTCTCAGCCTCGGCTGGGTTGTGCGGAGGTTTCATCAATACCTGCTGGGGTGGCATTTCACTTTGCAGACGGATCACAAACCACTTCAATTCATCCTGAGACCCGACCGTGGGGTACCGGTGGTAGCGGCGGCGCGAATACAACAGTGGTGTCTATTTCTTGCTGCTTACGATTACGATATTCAGTTCCGAAGCACCGAAAAGCATGCTAACTGCGACGGGCTCTCGCGCTTGCCTTGCGTGGAGGGTGCAGCTGCATCTGAGTCAGCCGACCGGGTTGATGTGTTCGTGCTGTGCCAGGTCCAAAGTGGGCCGATCACGGCCAAACAGGTCGCGGTGGAATCGGCTCATGATACAGTGCTCGCCCGTGTCGTTCAGGCGATTTCTACGGGGAATTGGAGCGATCTACCTTCAACACCGGCATTTCAGCCTTTCGCGTCGCGCGCATCGGAGCTGTCGTTGGTCCAACGGTGCGTTATGTGGGGAATGAGGGCGGTGATTCCACCGAAGTTCAGGCAGCAGTGTTTGGAAGAACTGCATGTCAGTCACCTTGGCGTCGTGAAGACCAAGAGTCTTGCTCGTAGCCTGTTGTGGTGGCAGGTTAAGCTGTTGACTTTGAGCTGTTGGTTAAGCATTGCACCACGTGTCAAACAGATGCTGATAACCCGTGTCGAGCTTCGGGACTATGGCCAACCCCAGCCAGGCCTGGTAGAGGGTCCATGTGCATTTTGCGGGGCCGGTTAATGGCAAAATGTTTTTGATTGTGATCGATGCATTCTCTAAATGGCCGGAGGTTGTAGTAATGCAGCATACATCAGCAAACATTTCAGTAGAAAAACTGCGGACGATCTTTGCTAATAATGGATTACCCGAGATTCTGGTCTCTGATAACGGTCCGCAGTTCATCGCAGGTGTATTTGATGAGTTTATGCGTCAAAATGGTATTCGACATCTAAGGTCCGCACCGTATCATCCTGCGACGAATGGGCAGGCAGAGTCGTTTGTTAAAATGTTGAAACGGGTTTTGCGCAGGGCGGGAGGGGGGGGTGGGGTGTTGCACCTGTGCAGGCGGTGGTCGATGTCTTTTTGCTCCAATACAGGAATGCTATTCATCCTGCCACGGGCGATTCTCCTGCCATTCGTCTCATGCCTTTGCGGTCCAGACTAGATTTGCTGCGACCTGGAGGGTCGGTGAGTGGGGTGGTGTCGCCCCCGACGCTGCTGCGCGGTTTTGATGTGGGACAGCGGGTAATGGTGCGCAATTATTTCCACGGTTCGAAATGGGTGCCGGCTGTGGTATCTGTGATACTGGGGCCGGCGAATTAAATGGTGCGGACTGATGGTAGGGAGGTGTGGAAGCGGCATGTGGACCAAATGCATGATCGCTGTTCAGCGTCACCCCCCCCCCCCGTGCCGAGCGATGTGGGACCCCCTCCTGTGTTGTCGCCGTGGCCAGGCGTTGTATCGCCAGGGCCGGAAGTGCCGACGCCCGTGGGGTGTTCGCCTGATTCAGTCCGGCCCGAGGACGACGAGCAAGCTTGTCGACCGGGGGTGGTTGTTGTTGCGGATCGGGCAAGTCCGGCGAGGGTGTCACCTCGACCTAGCCGGGAGGCGTCTGAGCCTGGGCCGTCTGGCGTCGCTGCCCGCCCAAGGCGGGTCAGGAAACGGCCGCGGTACTTGGAGGATTTTGAATGTTGATTGGTTTCGTTTGGTCATGTTATAATTGTCATTTCATCATTTGAATTGTCATTTTACGAGGGGAGGAGTGTGCTGTATCACGTGATTGGGTTTTCGTACATCATGACTCGCCCGCTCGGGGTGGCAGTGCTGTACATCCGGACGCGCAATAAAGCGGAGTTACTGCTAACACTCTCGCTCTCCATGTTCCGCTGCACTTCGGACACCACAACGACCACCCACTCACTGTTCAGGTGACTGGAAGAGTAACCAACATGACCACGTCGCTGCAGGAATGCCGTGCCGAGACCAGAAGAATAACCAACCTAACGGCGCACTGCAGGAATGCCGCGCTGAGGAAGAAGATGGAGCAGCACACCAAGTGCTAACAAATTACAGTATGCATGCGGCACACTCTTCTTCAATCCGAATCTCCATCTAATAATTATATCCAATCCTTTCCCTCAATTCCCTGACACAGATCAGGGCTGCCACCGTGCACACGACACTTTGATTGTCAGCTTTGATAAATGGTCACGCACTTAATGGCGGCGGACCCACTTGCAGTCCCGGGATAATTTATTGTCGCACACGGAGCAGGGCACGAGTGGCACACATCATATTTGGGTCTGCGCATGTGTTACCACAGCATGTTACCGTCGGTCTTCACTGGCCACCGCGGCCGCAGGTGCCCCCCGCGGACGGCGAACGTCCTCTCGCCTTTCCACCCGGCGAGGCTGCAGCCAGGCAGAGGCGCGCTATACGGCTCGGGCCGCATGGCTTACAGACAGGCAGCGCATTGACCGACGCTGACCGCCGGTCACCGTGGGTGGCCCGGGAGTTCGGTGCAGGGCGATTCATGTCACGGTGCTCGGAGCAAGACGATTCCGCAGCTTGGAACCATCTGACTGGAAGTAAAGTGAAGCCACTTCCGGTCATGGCGGCCGGCCCATGTGCTGGCTGGGGCCCAACCGGAGCACCCGATTCGGGTGACGACACATCGCTTCGGGTCGTCACCCCCACCCGCACCACGGGGTCGATAAAAGGACGGGTCGCGGGCTGTCCGTCGTCATCGTCTTTCCAGGGTCGTTTATGCTCACTGTTCCTGTCTGCTCATTCCTGTCGGCTCATCCTGGGCTGGTGGTCGTCTTTCCTGCGCTGCGTTCCCGTCTGCTGGTGGATTTCAGTTCCAGCTCCAGCAACAAGATCCAGTTCGAGTTCGAGTTTGAGTGCCAGTTCCTGTCGTCGTTCCTGCCCATCGTTCCTGTCGGCTCATTCTGTCTGGCTTGGGATCGACAGTCCACCCATTCGCCTGCTGGCCCCGCCCTTCTTTACCAATTCGCCTGCTGACTCCGCCTTCTTCACGGTCTCGTCGCCGGGCCCACTCGCTTCTGACTCCGCCCAAAGTCCGTCCTTCACACCTGTTGGGCGCGCCATTCTTTGGATCGATGTTTGGCTGCTCAAAGTGTCACGAAGAGGGAGATGTTGCGCCAGCTGTCAGGGAGGTGTCGCTCAGCAGAGCATCCCCCCCAAAACATATTGGTGGCGCGGTCGGGCAATCGTGCAAGGTATTGAGAGACCGTTAGCCTCATCTCCTCTCCTCTTTTTCTCTTCATTAACTCCTCTTCATCGGGATGTGCGTGTGTGTGTGTGTGTGCGCGTGTGTAATGGTGCCTCTGTCCTCGCTCAAGTTAAGATTGTACAAGAATTATACCGGATAACTCTGCTCTGTCTGCTTTGGTAAGTTGCTTGATTATTGTTGCACCACAATTTTCTTCCTTTCTCTGCTCACATACAACAATAAAAGCTATTAGTCGTGCCACATATCTTTCCTTGCCTGCCTGTTAATAAATCCGTTGTAGAAATGTTCCCAGATCGTTTTTGTCTTCTTTCATAGATCCAGCATGGTCCGTATCCTAAGGCCGAAGTCACATTTGGCACGGCGGCCGTAGGGTCTACAAAATCTACGGCCACTAGCAATTATAGGGCGGCCACAGTATTTCCACTGTCACACAATGTAGCAGTCACATGTTTTCATTTTTTGGGTAGCCGCACGGCGTATTTAGAAATTGTGGAGACCGAAAACGTGGGGGTGCTGTACGGTCTTTGATTTGATGTCGCACGTTGACCTTAGAGCGTCCCTGCAACGGCCATAGAATTTTCAAGGCAGACGCAAGGTAGCCTCAAGGTGCCCGCAAGGCGACCGCAGGGGGGCCCTAAGGCGAACGTGTGGCCAGACGGATGGTAACGAGTGGGTATATATACCAGTTCTTTTTTTACTGAAATAAAAATACAACAGTTTGGAATATACCTGTATATATAACTGAATATACCAGTTCGGAGTACCATGGTGCCCCCAGAATCCGAACGCCCCATTGTTTGAACAAATTGGAATCCGAACAATTTTTTCGAGAAAATTTTGCCCTCAAAACCGAACAAATTTTCAAAAACTGAACACAACGTGACATTCATGTTTGTTCACGCGTGTCTCCCCCGCCTGCTCGATCCGCATCGTCGCGCTTTGTTCATTCAGTTCGTCGGTAGAAGTACTCGTGAAAGCATCTCTCGTGTGTCAATCGCTACTTTACCTCGTGTTTTCACCTTGATTTGTGCTGGGTTTTTTTGCTCATCTTGTGTTTTAATTAATAACAAAAAAGCAATCCGATCACGTGGTGTGATGGACTGTCGGGCAAGGATATAATTTCACAGAAAAACCGGTTGTAATTTGGAATATCCATGATTACCTCAGCCCGATGCGTTTGATGAAAGTGATTGTGGTTCTGGGGGCATCATGTTTGATGAGCTGCCCTGGGGGCAGCGCTCTCGCAGAGTGTGCGAGCGATCGGAACCCAGGCCGGAGCACGAGCCTGTGTGGACCTTTGTATGTGGTGATTGTACCAGTTTACATACAATACACCACCACCGAAGGTCATTTACTCATCTTATTTTACCTTAAACATGGGTAATTTCAGTTGAAAGTGTCTTGAAAGTGGGTTTTCTTGGGGTCCAGGAACGGATTAATTCACTTTCCATTATTTCTTATTGGGAAAATAGTTTTGGAATCCGAACTTTTTGCAATCCGAACAGCCTCCTGGAACGAAATAAATTGGGATTTTCGGGGCACCACTGTATAGGCAAACACCTATACTCCGATCTCCAGCGGTAGCGCACGGTCGATGCAGACTGCCACGGAGGCCGTACGTAGGATGCATGGCGGGAGTAGGGGAACCGTGCGTCGACCCTGCATTGCCCGCAGGTAGTCACACAGACCGCAAGGCCACCGTACGTTGAACACAGGGACGCCTTAGGACTACCCTACGGCGACCGTGGAAATAGTGCGCCACCGTAATTTTTTGGGGGTTGGCAAAATTATTTTTTCATTGATAAGAGCCTACGGCAGCCACACGAATAACGTAAGCCCACCGTACGGTCGACGTGGAACACATCTACGTCACAGCTTGGCTTGTCGAATTGCTAAGGCCAACGAAGAAATGAAAAAAGTTATAACTCCGCGCTATAATTCCACGGCGACCCCTATGGCCTGTAAAAGATAGCCATACGGGCCACCCCGAGGCCACCTCAGAAACTCTGCGGCCGCCGCACGTTTATGTCAATTCAGGGGGGGTACAGCCGCCGTATCCTAGCCATAGAGCAAATGTGACTTAGGCCTAACCAAGCCGGGACTTTATTCCCAACGATCCGTACCTTTTCGCTGGTACGTCCTTGGCAGTGTCGCTCGGCTGCATCTGATCCGGTAAAGTAATCCAGTTAGGCAAGGCGTACCGAGGGTGTGTCCGCCGGTAATTAGGTCACGTGATTAATTAGGTAACACGATTAACCCATAGACGGAGGACCCTAGGTCACGTAGTTGAGTTATTGGCATTCACGGTCGGTTAGCGATGGCCTGCAATTCCGGGGAGTCTGGTGGGATCCCGAGATAGTGGTCTACCCCCCCCCCCCAGTGGTCTACTCACCCGACCCCCGGCCCACAACACTAGTAACACAATACAATACAGGAGTTTCAAAATGATGTAATCTGCAGCAGAATGCTTGGCACGCATGCACAGAAACCCCCTATCAAAGTCATTTCAAAATGACTTGATCATGTTTTGGAGGAAAGACGGGGATGAGAGTGGGAGGTGTATGGGCTGTGAGTGCCACGATACATTTTTTTGGGGTTCCGGGACCACAACATAAATGATACAACATTTTTGCATCTATTGGTAAAAGGAGAAGTGTGTGTGTGTGTGTGTGTGTGTGTGTGTGTGTGTGTGTGTGTGTGTGTGTGTGTGTGTGTGTGTGTGTGTGTGTGTGTGTGTGTGTGTGTGTGTGTGTGTGTGTGTGATATCCACTGCCACCACTTGATAATTGTATAAATTATGCAACATTGTATAACTCTTCCATATATGTGGTGACTTCAATTGTCATCATGCCAGATGGCTGGGTATTGGTACCTCTCTCACCTGCCATGGCACTTCAGCAAAAGCTTTCTGCGACTCATTAGTGAAGGAGCTATTTCCCATATAGGCCTTAAAATAAGGTCTTGCTCAACCCACACCACATACAAGGTCTGAATGCATATTATGTTAGGGCAACCTCTCCTGAGCAGTTTTAGGGTGGGTGTCACTTCAAATTGTGGTATAGCATTTTTTCTACAGGCCATTTTGTATGGTGGGGGTCAAATAAAGTTATTTTTCCATCAATGGGAGAATGTGATCCATGGTGGGTTGCTTTAGTCGATTGTATCTTTTGAACTGGTTCATTCCAATTATTATACAATGCATGGATATAAAGAGAAGAGATTGGTGCATACATATAAATTACGCTCAGTGAAGTATCAGTCAAAATTCATATGTAGAATCCCATAACGCAACAAACATGTAGTAGAATTCACCTGGCAAATCGAAAAAGCGTGTTTGTGGTTTTGTATTTCTCTGTTTGCTGAATGTCTATTGAATGCATAATGTTTGTGCCGTTCTCTGTACAAAATGTATTATTTGTGATCTTGAGACAGTTTGCCTGTTAAATATATGTAGCTCGACCGCGTTGGCAAAGAACGTATCCTAAATCATCTATGGTTTGCACATGTACCATTTTGATGAGTAATGACTTTCTGCTGATTGTTATTGGTTCACGAAAAAAATAAGTGACCACTATATTCGTTATTGTTGTGCGTCTGTCTGTCTGTCTGTCTCTCTGTCTGTCTGTCCCGAGCATAGCTCCGTGGGTTTTGATCCGATCCTGACAATTTTGGTGGGAGGTTTATATCATGATCTAGTTGTGTTTTCCTGAAAATGGGCGTGGTGCGCCCATTATGGGCGGAGCCACGCCCAAAAAACATGTGTTTTTAGGGGGTAGCCGATTTCAATTTGCATCTTCTCCGAGGGGGTTTGTTGAATCTGACAGGGGTTTCGGTATTTGGTTAGCCCAATGGCACCTGCATAGCCCCAGGAAGCTCGATTTTTCATTTTCGTCCCAAGGTCAAGGTCACAAGGTCATGAACTTAGAAAATTGCGAATTTTGACATAAAAAAATTTCTTCTCCGAGGGGTTTGTCGAATCTGGCAGGGGTTTCGGTATTTGGTTAGCCCAATGGCACCTGCATAGCCCTACAGAGCTCGATTTTTCATTTTCGTCCCAAGGTCAAGGCCACAAGGTCATGAACTAAGAAAATTGCGAATTGTGTTTTTAGGGAGTAGCCCATTTCAATTTGCATCTTCTCCTCGGGGGTTTGTCGGATCTGGCAGGGGTTTCGGTATTTGGTTAGCACAATGGCACCTGCATAGCCCCACGGAGCTCGATTTTTCATTTTTGTCCCAAGGTCAAGGTCACAAGGTCACGAACTTCGAAAATTTCGAATTTTGACATAAAAATCATACGACCGCCCAAACTTTGAGAGCTCGGATGACAATATTTTTTATGCATAATCTTGAGGTCATTCCCCACCTAAAGTCTTGAAACCATTTTGCTCTATCTTGAACACCTTGCCCGTGGCGCCCCCTTCAAGTTTGTTTTTTATGCTGATTTCATCAAAGTATGGATAATCCGATGAGTGTGAAATGCCATATAGCCTATATGACGTTATATTGTTCCTGGAATGTTCCAGAGGAAGTTTTGCACCAAAGGTCATAATCCTTGACCTTTGACCTTTAAAGGTCACAAAGGTCAAATTTTCAAAGTTGTGGGAATCGAACCGGGTTTTCGACCTTCGACGAACTAACTCCAATAAGCTATAGCACGTATCCTGTTTCCTTATTTTAATGTCCACAACATTGTATTGTGACCTTTAAAGGTTATGCAAAGTTCAAATTTTGAAAGTTGTTGAACGAAACCGGGTTTTCGACATTTTGCAGCTAATAACCTGTCACTCGTACCACATCATGTTGATCATTTTTATAACTTGGTCAAACATTATCACATTGTCTCATCCTTGACTTCTGAAACAATCTACTTCGTCAAATACCGCTCGTGAACCATCGTCGTCTTCAGACTTGTAATAACATTTATTTTCGTTTCAGGTAGATGAACAGTTCCAAAAGTACCTGGACGTTCATCTTAAAGTATCTTGACCTGTTACTAATTTGTCTTCAGGGCTACAGACTGCAGCCTGTGAGGGATTAAACCTCGTATGATTTTGTAGATTTGATGGAGACATGGATGATGATACCAGCAGTGCTTGCGCGCTTCCTGTTTTGCCACCACGAAAACCGAGAAAGAGAACAAACTATGACAAATGTTTACTCCGTTAAGAAGATTCACAGGATGTTCTTCGAAAGGGACAGAGCACTTCCATAGAGAGGCTCGTTTCTGCACTGCAGTGCAGGCAAGATGAGCATTATGGGCGACTGCTTCCAGATTTACAGAGACTCCAGACCATGGATGTATTCTGGCATTCAAATTGCTACAAGTCCTGCACGAGCAAACACAATCTCGATATTACTGCGAAGAGAAGAGGACCATCTCTGTCGCCGTCTGAAGTTTCGGGATCGGATACGAT
Organism: Eptatretus burgeri; assembly: GCF_056783735.1. Classification (NCBI taxonomy): domain Eukaryota; kingdom Metazoa; phylum Chordata; class Myxini; order Myxiniformes; family Myxinidae; genus Eptatretus; species Eptatretus burgeri. The sequence continues at coordinate 75,509,413 of NC_140968.1, read as the reverse complement.
GGACGCAGATCAGCTAGGGAGACGGTCCAGATCACAGTCGAGTCTTGCAGACTCGTCAAAGTGCATGTTCTGCAAGAATAGGTCCCACAAAAAAGTGATGGAAATTCTGAATGCGAGCACATTTGAAGTGTCAATCTATCGAGGATTCTGCTGAAGCTTTAGGTGATGAAGATATGTTGCATATAATCTGTGGAGTAAACGGTGACCTTGTGGCAGCTGAAGCAAAATATCACAAAGTATACTTTTCAAAGTACACCAGTAAGTCAAACATAAAACATCGCACTTTTAAGGCCAGCGAAAATGAAGAGCAATACACCAGCGCTTTCTGGGACCTAATTGATGGCCTTAAAACAGATTTGAAGCATGGCAAGGCATACGATATGCGCAATCTTCTCGAAAAATATCAACGTCTTCTAGTAACACACGGTGTTGACCACGAAAAGGCCATCAAATACACAAAGCAGCATTTGAAGCTCAGATTGATGAGGCATTTTGGCGATGAGGTGGTATTCCACCAGCCCCGAATTAGAGAGCAATCAGAACTGATGCATACAAGCTCAATATCACTGCAAGATGTTCTGAATGCAGCCTTCAAAAAAACATTTGAGCCCCATGAAGACGAAGATTTTTCTGCTGATGAACAAGTTTTGCATCAAACAGAACGCACTAAACTTCTGTATCATACTGCGATGCTGATCAGAGGGGATATTGCTGAGTGCAATGGTATTCCTGTCAAGCCTCTGAACACGGACGATCTGAGACTCATCACAGCGAAATCACTTATACCAGACAGTGTATACTGGTTCTTACGCTGGGTAATTTCGGCTGATGATGGTGACAATGCTGGGAACTTTCCGGCAGAATGCAAGAATCGATCAGACGAGAGGAAGGTCATCATGGTGGCGCAAGATCTACTTCATTGCTCGTCGCATGCACGAGTTAAGACTCCAAAGCACACCAGTCTTGCCATGGTAGTTTGTCACATAACTGGTTCAAAGGAACTGATAACATTGCTTAACCGAATGGGCCACTGTTCGTCCTACGATGAGATAGAGGCTATTGACACCGGACTGGCAAAGGAGATTCTGGCTAAAACAGAAGAAATGGGAGTTGTCATTCCATCGAACATCTGTTCTGGTGTCTTCATCCAGATGGCTGGTGACAATAATGACATTAATGAGGAGGTAATTCAACCTTTATGGATGGAGAAAGACCCAGCACCAAAAGGTCTTGCAGAACATAGCACTTGCCATTAGTCCATGAGCCAGGTGAAAAGTAGGTATCAAGCGACTGAATAAACGCCGTTTTGATTTTTGGGTAGCTTGACATCTCAGATGTCAGAAAATGTCAAGCGGACGTTTCATTTCAGTAGCTGAATTACCCCTACGGTGTCCATTTTCAAAAATGGCCGCCATTCCCTCCGACGAAACTGGGGAAGATAACTAAAATGTCATAACTCATCATTGGAATGGATTAAACCCTTTTATTTGGGATCATTTTGCTGGAAGTTACATACAAATTCCTCTCATGCATAATAAAAGTTATTTCTACATGTCGTTTTCTGTAAAAAAAAAAAAAAATGACAAATATATCCGAAAAATGAGGTATTTTGGCCAAGTTTTCGTGAAACATTCTTGAAAATACTTATAACGACCCATGAATTGAAAGTTTGACCAAAAGCCCACTGTAGTGTGAAGTTAGCATCTATCTTGATTCTAGAAAGTTGGTTATAATGCTTTAGGAAGGCCTGTGGCAATAAACAGAGTCTTCTCAAATCACGAATCACTATCATCCTCGCTGTCATCTACGTCTTGCGTGAAATCATCTTCATCCTCATCCTCTTTCCAATTAGCACACTCCTTTAACTTGCAAGCCGGTGTGCACAATAAACCATTGTCGATGCATGAACATGTGCCTTTCTTGCACGCTCGGGAGCAATCACAAGACAACAAAGACAGGACAACATCTGGTGCAGGTCGGATGGTAAGCCATTGAATTGCTACATCCCCTTCAGTGACGGTCCAACCATGTCCATCAGTTGGCTTTGGAACATCCGGCTTGTTCTCCAGACTTCTTCTCCATATGGAAGCCTGATCATTAGCCCTTCTAGTGTGCTTATACAACGCATCTCAACAAGGTGGCAATTGTCCTGTTGTCACTTCACCCCGTTTGGACCTGAACAGTTCATATCTGAGTGAATTGACTTCTTTGATCTCTGTATTCGATGAATAGATTTTGCATGTGTATGCCTGAACAAGAGCAAATGTTTCATCACTGAGCTCCCAGTCTTTACCAATGTCAGAGAACACTCTCTAACAGCTTTCATCTTTCCGAATATTGTTCAACGTCTTTACTTTTCCTTGTCCTGCAAATGCACTGACTGTATCGCAGCCCGTCCAGGAATGCAGTCCGATCAGAGCATTACACACATCCTTCCCAAGAATTGTTCCGAGGCGGTTGATTTCAATAATGTGAATTTGGTTCTTTTTTTCCTCGTCTCAGCAGTACCCTTGTTCCCAATTCAAGATGAAATCCAAGGAGCACTCGGACATAAGTGTCCTCTGATATAACCATCACTTTCGAAAAAGAAGAAGCAGCATGTCTGCAGTGTAGAATCAGCCTAGTATCAGCTTCTTCCTGACTACACTCAAGTTCGGAAACCTCCTCTACCCGGTCACTTTCCATCCTTACACATTTTTCGCCTGATGCGACGAAAAGTTCTGTGTCTAAGAGTTTGTTTTGTCATGATGGATCCTTCAAACGACTTGACAAGTATTCGATGAAATTATTTTTACTCTCCCCACTTTACAACAGCCTTTTCCAATTATTTTATCCTGTGGCCCGCCCGGATCTCTTTGAAGACTATGCCTTCAGCAGAGCCTCGGTTCATCCGCTCCGCATTTTTTATCGAACTGTCCTTGTAAGTATCAAACACAACATCAATTCTGCTGCTTCCCTTCCCCTCGTTGAGTACATAGTTCAAGATCCTCTGTGACATTTCAGCAAATGTGTGATTGTCCCCATTCATTTTCTGAACTAAGCCCATGCCATCAATTATCATGGTCGTTCGATCTGATGGTGGATCAACCTTCGCTGCCTCTTTCTCAATATGATTCCCAAGCCGAGCTTTGTCGGTCTTTTTTAATGTGCCATCCCCATTAGCCAATGACCATGGTTTTGGTCCTAGAGGATACGAAAGAACGTCCCTCATATCCAGCTTTCTGTTTTCAGAAATAAGGATCATTTTACCAAAGAGCCGGTTGTCTGCTTTCAGGACTACCTCTTTGTCTCGTGTTTTCACAGTTGTTACTTTCTGTAGGTCAGCAAATGTTTTCAGCTTCAGTCTCTTTATAGGTTCATAGAAACCTTCTCCACTTTCCAATTTCAAAGTAAACCACATAAACGCCTCCTCCCCCTTCTCCTGTGCGCTGAGCAAGTCCTTGCAGACATCGGGTGGAGCGATGAGCCCAGTAGAAATGCTCACCAGATTGGAATATCCCTCGTCAAATGGATTCATCCAGTTACTCTCCAGCATTTCCTGCACAGCCTTTACATCCGCTTCATCTTTACTGATGTGAGATCTCTGCAGATCCTGATGTCCTGAGGAACTTTGGATGAAAATTAGTTCCCTGAGTTGACGTAAGGCTTCTGCCCTATGCTCTGCAGTGAGGTAGTACCGAGACAAGGTCTCATGCTTCATGCTAAACCCTCTGGTTTCACCTGAAGTTTGTGTATCTTTATTTACAGTTTTCTCAAGGGTTTGGTTTACAGCAATTTTCCCGAATGGGTTTCCACTGCTGCGCTGAACAGAAAACCCCCCCATTGAGAAAATGTTGGTGAAGATCAGGGCAAACAGAATTGAGCATCATCATCTGACCGTAGTGAACTGGAAGATAGCGTGAGTAATTGGTTTTGTCCATTGCAAAACACCATGGAATCATCTTCCGAATACATGCTAGGTGAAGATACTAATCGCCTTCACGATCGGCTCTGATCAGACCAAGTAATATTTCCACCAGATCAATGTACGTCATCCAGAATGCGGAAACAGGACCTCTATCATTACGCAGAACACCCAAGTATACCTCAAAAAGTTGAAGTATCCTTTGGCAAGACATGTCTTGCTCAAGTGATTCAAGTGTAACAGAGCACTTATTTTCGTGGAGATCAGCCACAGATCGAAAGGTTTCATCAAGCGTGTGAAGATCATCATGGTGGCTGTTGTCTAACCACTCTAAAAACCCTGACCAAACCTGTCGCATCATCCCTTCATAAACGATTTTATGAAGACGCACAGCTCGGTTGTATTGCTGACCCAATAAGACTTCTCAATTGACCCTTCTGCTATTATCCCAGATTCAACCGGTAGATCACACAGTCCAGCAGATCCAAACAGCTTTCCAGATGGGGGGTTGATGGGAAGTAAAAGATGATACCAACTTGTGAAAAACTTTGGGATCATGTAATGAACATAACAGATAAGATAAATGAAAATCAATGAGAATCTTCTCCCTTATCCCAGTGAAGGAAATGTACAGTTATGTCAAACAATTCGTTTTGCTGTGTTTCCACATGGTGGCAGCACGGTGAATTAAGAACTACAGGGGGGTCCCAGAAAGAACTCTGAATTTTCAAAACAGACAATAGGAAATCTATGGTTCTTCTTGTGACTAACTGATGACTACTTTTATACCTGTGGGATTATTCTTTGTCATTTCCCGACTCGGAGTACGCGTGCAATTACTTATTCACAGGGTATTAAAAAAAAATTACCCCCGTGTGGGGGTAACGGTCATCTCTATAGTACCACAACTTCTCAATGTTCAGTTCAGGTAACCGCGAAACAGTCCAAACTAACCGTTTAGATTGAAATAGTTCACAGAGATACACTAGGATAATACTACTAATGACATAATTAAAAAATATGTATTGTTCATTTAGTACCCGGATAAACACATCAGAATCACCAGTAAGTGCAATACGTGGTTTTCCGGTCCGTCCACTCTCTGGGGACATTTAACTTCCGGTTGTAGAAAAAAACGAAAAAATATGCTTAGCTCTCCGAGATTATTTTCATAAAATTATATTTTGAAAATAAATGCCGACGTTTACATTTCGGGTTTTGAAACTTTTGCACCTTCGGCGGAAAATGTATAAATATAAAAGGCGAAAAATGTGTTTTATATTAATATTTCATTTCTCCTTCCTTCCTTTGCGAATCGCATCGGCGTTTTTGTCCATCTTCCAGATCACGTGACAATCAAATGGGAAAGAAATTCAAAAATCTGTCCGGTTAGATACAAGATAATATTTTTTACTATCATAATCAATAAACAGTTGCCGAATATCTTGTAAAATGGCAGACTAGATAGGTTTTGAAAATGGCGATTTTTTATAACTTACGTGACCTCGTGACCTCGTCCCTGACCTTGAACCCGGACAAAAGTTATATCATTGTGCAACACTCATCGACCTCTTCCCACATACTTAGTTTCATCAAGATCGGAAAGGAAAATTGTTGACGGACGGACGGACGGACATTTGGTCCGGCTTTATTAGGTCATCTCGGTAGAGATGACCTAAAAACGTATTTGCGGGATATTTTCGGTCTTAAAGGGTTAAATCAAATTTAGAAAAATGTGCAAACCTTGTTAAAAGTGGATATTTTGAAGTAAAATACCAATCTGAGTAAACTTTTGATACATGGGGAGTGGACTTCATTATGAACTGCGACTACCCCTACCCAAAATTCAGTCAATACACGGAAATGAATTTCCAAAACATATCCATTTTCAGTGGGATAATGGCCTCACATGGGTTATACTACACATTCTATAGATTCAGAAGAACCATCTTGACTCAACCAAAGTAAAATTATCACCAGAACAATAGTTTTAACGATGTAGTGAGGGAAGTTCTCTGCATATTTTGATGAAATGTGACAAAATAGTCACAATTTTCACGTACAAAGTTCAATGCTGAGCTCAGAAACGCAGAAAACTAAACAATCCACATATCATAAGATTCAGCAGGTTCCACCAAACAAAATGAGCCCTCACAAGTCTTTCTACCTTAACCCAAAGTTGACTTATTGTACTCAACTAGCTTATATGGATTTCAAAAAATATGGCGGCCATCTTTAAAAATGGCTGCCATAGGGGTATTAAGCTACTGATCTGAAAGGTCCGCTCACCTTTTTTGAATACTTGAGACATTAGGCTACCCAAAAATCACAACGGCGTTTATTCAGTCGCTTGATACCAAAAACTCAAAATCGGCCACCTGGCTCATGGACTACATTGCGCCAAGAGTGCCTGTCATCGGTCTGTTTGCACGTGTAGGGTGAATGGACTTTCATGTTCCGAGGCCTGTTCATGCATGGCTGAAAACTGCGAGAGCCCTTCAAATATGTTAGAGGATGACGACGATGATGAAGCTGAGGACTAGACTTCTTAATTATGCCATGTTGGACACATTTAGATTTGCACTGATTGAGTGTCATTAATCAGTGAAGTGGTGTGTGTGCTCTCCGGAGAACAATATAAAGTCCACATATGTATGTCTGTCCACTGTACATTTATCACTTGAGTCACAATCTCGAGTAAATCGGATATGGTGACTAAACTTGCTAGGATTGTAAAAATTGAGGTACGTAGTAGTATCTCGTATATCAGAAGGGCGAGGGCATATCAATAATGTTGCAGTATTGATCACGTTTGCCCAAAGGCCCCCCCACACCCCTCATGAAGCCACCTTTTTCTGGAATTGAATCACATATGTATACTGGAAGAATATCAATACGACACAGTGGTCGTTGGTTTATTGTGTATTTGTGCAACAGATATTTTGATACTTTGGTGTCAAATTTTCATTAGAGAATTACTGAGAATGCTTCTCTCCACATTATTTGGATTCCATGTACACAATCTGAATATTACCCCACCCATAGCAACTCAAATCTATATGTAGTATAATCCATTCTCATTCCATCCTTGTTTTTCATGTCAAATTTGAGTGACTAGTTAGGAAAATAGTCGTTTAAATCAACCCACTTCTAAAAACCTTGTTCTCATATTGGTGTGAAAACTTGATTTGACCCCCACTATACACAATGGCCTGAAGAAAAAAACGTATACCACAATTCGAAGTGACACCCACCGTAGAAATGCTCCAGAAAGGTTGGTGTAACATAATATGCAAACAAATATTGTATGTGGTGTGGGTTGAGAAAGACCTTTTTCCCCTGGGTCTTGCTCCTGGCCTACCTTGCGACTGACTCAATCAGTCAACTTCCCGACCTGGATCTCAAACAATGGTACTCTATCTCTTCTGCATATGATTTTGACAAATTTCCCTGAAAATATCTAATGTTCTTCCACCGCTCCAATCAGTTCTTCTGACCACATCCTTGTCAAAGTGGACGTCTCTCTGGCTGTTATCAGTGATCCACCTCAGCACCATCGAGTCTGGCATTTCACTCAGGCTGACTGGCAAGGTCTCCAAGCAGCCATCAAACTTCTAGACTGGTCTCCCATCGCTACTTTCTCCGACATCAACTCATCCTGGGAATTATTTCGAAGAAACTTGCTCTTCCTCATGCACAGATTTATCCTCCCTCGCCTTAAGTTGTCCTACCCCTCCTCCTGCCCATGGTTCACTGAAGCTTGTGGAGAGGCAGTTGTCCTGAAACAACTTGTCTTTGCTTCATGGAAAACAAACCCAACTGAGGGTAATCTCAGTTCCTTCCATCAAGCTCAGAACAAGTGTGTGTCAACCCTCAGCAGAGCCAGAAAACAACATCTTTTAAGCTCAAGTCTGAACTCTCAAACCTCTCTCCCTCCTCCAAATCCGGGTGGCATCTAATCAAATCTGTTTCCGGTGTATCTTCCCCCTCCATCCCCTCCCTTACCTCAAATGGTCTCACGGCTGATACCGCGCGTGGAAAGGCTGAATGCCTAAACTCGGTGTTTGCATCGAAATCTTGCGTCCGAAACCCATTGCTTTGTGTACCCACCTTACCCAGTTGCACCCAGCTGTCGCTGGACTATGTGTCCTTTTCTTCTGACAAAGTGGAGAGCTTGCTGTCAAACCTCGACTCAGATTCTGCAACCGGTCCAGACAGCATCAGCCCACGTGTCCTAAAAAGCTGCTCCTCTGCTCTTGCTCACCCTCTCTCTGTGCTATTCACCCTCTTATTTGCTCAAGGTCATCTGCTTGGAAATCAGCAAACATTACTGCCCTGCATAAAAAAGGTGCAAAAACAGATCCTTGCAACTGCAGACCAATCAGCCTTCTCCCAATCATCAGCAAGGTGATGGAATCCATCATCGCTTCAGACATTAAATCCTTCCTCTTCTCCAATGGCTTGATTTCTGATCATCAATTTGGTTTCAGACCAGGTTACTCTACCTTGGATATGCTGCTTTTGCTCTCCCAACAATGGATGGAGGTACTCAATGCTGGACATGAAATCAGAGCCATATCCCGAGACATATCGCGTGCTTTTGACACGGTCTGGCACCCTGCCCTGCTCACCAAAAACTCTTCCTATGGTATCCAATGACATCTCCACTCATGGCTCGCAGACTTCCTCTCCTGCTGCAGCCAACGTGTGACTCCTAATGGAGTTCCCTCATCTTCTCTTCGTGCCCAGGCTGGAGTTCCTCAAGGCAGTGTTCTGGGCCCTGTTCTTTTCTTGGTTTTCATCAATGATCTCTCCAACTCTCTGGAAAATCCTCTTTATCTCTTTGCTGATGACTCCACCCTCTGCCGTACCATCTGTCCTCCCTCAGACCGGCAAGCAGCAGCTTCTTCGCTCTCTGCAGATATGGATAAAATCACAAGCTGGCCAATATGTGGAACATGTCTTTCAATCCGGACAAATCTCACATTCTCACTATGTCTCTCCGAAAGGACCGTTTGCAACAACCCCCCCCGCCCCCTCCCCCATCTACTTTCTCAACAATCATCTGGAAGAAGTCCTTTCTTTCAAGCTTCTGGGTCTCACTATCTGCCATGATCTTTCCTGGAAAAGCCACATTTCCAACCTGGCCTCCAAAGCCAATTGCTGACTGGGAATCCTCCATCATGCAAAGTCGTTCCTTAGCCCACCTTAGCTCCTGATGATGTACAAAGCTTTCGTCTACAGTCTGATGGAGTACTGCCCTCCCCTCTGGGTTGATGCTCCTGCCTCTCAACTTTCTCGGCTTCATGCAGTGGAAACCAAGGCATTTTGGATCATTGGTCATCCCACGATGAGGCTGAGTCTTTGGGCCTCTCACTCTCTCACCGCAGGCAGGTCAGTGGTCTTTCTCTCTTCTGGCATCTCCTCTCCGGTCTCTGTCTGTGATTTGTTCCCACCATATTTCTGCAGGGCGCTCAAGGTCCACCAACAACCCCCTTCTGGTAAAACTACCAAGATCACGAATCACTGCTCACCTTCACTCTTTGATTCCTCTTTTTTCCCCGCCTTTGGAATAAACTTCCTCACTCTGTTTAATCCCATTCTTCCCTCCAGGAAATCAGCAGTTCACCACCACCTCTTATTGTCCCCCATCCAAATCCTTGATCTTTTCTACCCCCGTTAATCCAACCCAAACCGACCTCCTTCATAATCCCTGCTTTCCTTCCTGAAAGTCCCTGTACTGTGGTGCCCTTCTTGCATACCCCATGTTCCCCACTCCATCCCTCTCCCTTCCACAGATCTCCTAATGTCTCCATTCCCCACCATTTTGTCTTTCCCACACCCCTCTTGTCTCATGCCCCCCCCCTTGCTGTGCATTGTGTGTTAGCTCTCATATGAGCCTTGACAAGGTATACAAAAAAACAACAAAAAACAGGAAATGGTATAAACTGGAAACCTCTCTCCCATAGATATTTGTTGTATTTTGTATATTTCCGTGAGTCCGATGTGCATTCAGGTTAAAAGTGTCAGGCGACAGAACAGAGTCACTTGTAAACACACACCCAGCACATGCACAAAAGGCCTCGTTTAGCATTCATATGTCATTTCGAAAGTCCTGCATTAACGATTAACATCACAGAAATACACGAATTTTAAAACGGATATAACACAAGGTGAACACAAGACATTTCATGTTTCAATGAACAGTTTTGAGGCGAAGAAGGGCAGAGGGAAGGCAGAGATGAAATTGGAAAAATCAAAGAAGGAATGAATCAATAGCATCAGGGCATAGTAAAAACATGAACCAGTAACAAAAGCAAATATACAAAGACAAATAGCACTCTTAACTACTCAGTTAACACAGTGATGCTTGGCAATTGTAAAAATGGTAGTTTACAAAAGGTGGATCCCAAAATATTCCAAATAGTCAAACTTAGTTTTGCAAGAGCAAAGTAAATCTCTATCCAAAGGCTGCAGAACCAGAAACAGAACAATGTAAGGCTATCTAAGGAAGCATTCAAGCTATTAAAGGGGGCTTTTGCAGGTTACAGGTTAAAACAATGATTGAAGTAAGTGACTCCTGATTATTTCAATTGAAGTTTGCTTTGACTAGATATTTCTAGCAAACATGCTTTTAACAAGAACTTGATAATGGAGTTGTATTAGGATATCACAAACATTGAGACAGTATTGTATGGACAATGACTTGCCTTGCAAGCCCGTGCTAGCTCGAACTGCAGCTGCTTGATGGCTCCATTCTTGTAATCCAATACATCCTGACAGCATGGAGTGATGAGGAAAAATTAATGAAGACAGGCAAATCGATAAAATAATTTGAATTGATCACTGCAAAGGACCAATTAATCAAATGGGACAGCAATAGAAAAGAAGAATAGAGGAAAACTCGAGAGATGTAACATGTATATGAAGTGGGATGAATAATCTGAATATGCACTTTGAATAATATTATATCTGACATAATAGGGTGCATATGAATATGAATAATCTGAATATGCACTTTGTAGAACAGGTTCAAGCAAGGTCAGGAGTGAATTATGGAAGCATAACAGTCACCTCAACCTTTTGTGTCACCACGGTGACATCCTCTGGAGCAAGATTGCAAGTTGAGAGGACCTTATCAAGTTGGGCATCCTTTTTTTCCAGTGTAGTTTCAAGTGCAGCCAGTTTCCGCTCAAGCACAATGCTCTGAAGATTGCTGCGTTGCTGCACTTCATTAAGCGTAGTGACAAAGTGGCCACGTAACTCATCTCTCTCCTCTTCAACCTAAGACCAACAGTCAGAAAACCCTGTTCATGCAGCACAATCTCAGCCATGGCAGTTCACTCACAAGTCACAAGGCAATTGGTGTTAGAAAAGTTTTGGAGCAGCCAGGTAGTATTATATTTCCATATATTTTTTGTAAACTAAAAAGAAGAGTGAGCGAGGCAACACAGGGTACTAGAGCGGCACTCGGTAGAGCATATACCTCTGCCAGGCTGAACAATTCACGTTTTTTTATCCCACTTATGGGCTGGATCTGCATCCTGACCTGAACCAAAATGTAATCGGCCTGTTCTTGTCACCTTCCCAACTCATACACTTAGTTTTGTCATAACACGTCCATAACTTTTGGAAATATTGTGTTGTATATCGTTTTTAGCCCAATCTCTCAATGGTGAAGAATCACTAAAAAAAATAAAAAAATTCTCGTATCCAGATTCAGATTTTCACCAAAACAAGATCAATTGGTCCTTGTCACAACACCCAACCTGTCAACCAAGTTTTGTCCGAATCCATCCATAACTTTTTGAGATGTCCTGCTCACACACAGACAGAAAAACCGGGGTAAAAACATAACCTCCGTCCACCTTTGGTGGTGGAGGTAAAAAAATGGCAATTTACTGGGAGTGGGATCGCAGTTGGACACAAGCAAGGGGAAGAACGACGATGAGAAGAGGAGGAGAGAGGAGGGGAGTAAACACAGTAACCTGCAAGTAAGAGGACTGAATTCGGTTGGGTTAATGGTGGAAGCAAAAAATCGTGGATAAGGATGGTAGATTATATGATGGTGGTGCACCAGTCCCTTGAAGCCCTGGAGTGATTGAAGAGTTTCCAGAAAGCAGTTCCACAATGGATAAAAAAGGGACAAAGGTAGAGGTGGGCAGAAAGCCTATATTTAGGGAATTTAACCAGATGGGGTTATTGAAAGGAAAACGAACCCAAACATATTTTCAACGTTGACCTCAAACCAATTCTTCACAGATATAGCAGTACAGCAAGCTGGGTTGTTGTGTTGGTTGACATGATCGCCTTTATTGCAGTACTTCACCAAAAGCAGAAGTGAGTGTGATATTGTCCAATATGTCAAAACAGGACATCATTATACAGCTTAGTACTGTTCTGCACTGTGGGAAAATGTGCACGTGCAGTCGGGATAGTCCCTTTCAAGCAGGCATGTGTTTGAATAACTTGCGTAATAGTATGTAATTTTTTGAGATAATTTCCTGCAACTTGGAATGGCCTATTTGGCATCACCATCTGAATCAATGGATCACAATCCTGGGAATACATGTTTTTGTGAGAAGATAGGGTTTTGCTCTCCCCCCCCCCCCTTTTTCTATTTCCCCATTTCACCATTTCCCTTCACCTCTATATCTCTCTCTATTATTTACAACATTCTCTTACACTTCACACCATACACACCATTCACGTTCATTACAAGACATGCTCGCAAACCCCTTCACTCAATTGCTCACCTGGTGGCAGATTAATGGCAATTCTCCGGCACCAGGGAGACAGAATTTGGGGAGACAGAGGTTGTTTCGACCCCTTCACACACCCGTCCCTAAGTGTGATGCAAATGTGGCATGGCAAAACCAATGACGAGCAACCAGTGAGGGGAGGGGCAGGGGAAAGCGGGGATGAAATATCTATCTCTATCTCTATCTCTATCTCTATCTCTCTCTCTCTCTCTCTCTCTCTCTCTCTCTCTCTCTCTCTCTCTCTCTCTCTCTCTCTCTCTCTCTCTCTCTCTCTCTCTCTCTCTCTCTCTCTCTCTCTCTCTCTCTCTCTCTCTCTCTCTCTCTCTCTCTCTCTCTCTCTCTCTCTCTCTCTCTCTCTCTCTCTCTCTCTCTCTCTCTCTCTCTCTCTCTCTCTCTCTCTCTCTCTCTCTCTCTCTCTCTCTCTCTCTCTCTCTCTCTCTCTCTCTCTCTCTCTCTCTCTCTCTCTCTCTCTCTCTCTCTCTCTCTCTCTCTCTCTCTCTCTCTCTCTCTCTCTCTCTCTCTCTCTCTCTCTCTCTCTCTCTCTCTCTCTCTCTCTCTCTCTCTCTCTCTCTCTCTCTCTCTCTCTCTCTCTCTCTCTCTCTCTCTCTCTCTCTCTCTCTCTCTCTCTCTCTCTCTCTCTCTCTCTCTCTCTCTCTCTCTCTCTCTCTCTCTCTCTCTCTCTCTCTCTCTCTCTCTCTCTCTCTCTCTCTCTCTCTCTCTGTGTGTGTGTGTGTGTGTGTGTGTGTGTGTGTGTGTGTGTGTGTGTGTCTGCTTCCTCGTGTCTGGATCCATTGATGTATTTCATGATAAGTAATTGTTCAATGTGCTCTGAGATCGGGTATGATCAGTGGAGGGTAAGGGAAAATGTTCGTGTTTATAGTTGTGTAAATTGCTTGCCATGCATGTTCCATGTTTTCCCACCATTTTTGTGTGCCTCATCTTCCTGTCATTTCTCGTTTGAAATTCTCCAACTACCATTCCTCCCATCAATCCATTGGGACCATACTCTGGACAGAGTGTTGGTGCTGCTGAAGCAGTCTCCTGGGCGATTGGGCATAATCCTGGATGAGTCGCCACTCCAACGCAGGATACTCGAATGGCTCAATCATTCCAGCAAGCTGGTACTCATTTTGCCGACCTCGGAAGGATGATTGGCTGAGTGAACTCCGCCTGGTATTAATTCAACAGAATTTGCTCCCGTCACTTCCCGTTAATATGATTGACTTGCTTGATGTGTAATAAATTAATGAAATGTTGAATGTGTTCTGATTTATCATGCTTGGGGTTGATCTAAATAGCATTCCCGGGCAATTGATCTGAGATCCACAATCTTAAGGGTAGCTCTCACAGTGCAGCGACCTGCGTCGTTGGTTGCTCGGCCAATTAATTTAACCACTGCAGGATTGCTTGGCACAGTTCCCCTGACTACGACACTTAGCTCACCTGCATGATAAATCGACTCTGGGCACGAAGATCCACCCCGAGCAAAGGGTTGTAGAAGGTGTTCATGGTCTCCTCAAGACACATCAGCCTTTGGAGTTATCCAAAGGTGACATCCATATCAGTATATTATGGTTTTGTCAAATTGCCTACTTATGTCATTATAATTAGTCTCACCCCATGAGTCTGTTGCAACGTGTGTGTGTGTGTGTGTGTGTGTGTGTGTGTGTGTGTGTGTGTGTGTGTGTGTGTGTGTGTGTGTGTGTGTGTCTCCACGTCTATATATTTTCGCTTTAAATTTTCAACTGCTTGTCCGATAGATGTGAAACCTTAAACATAAGAGGGACTCCCAATAGAGAATATTTTAATGATAACTCCAATGTCATAGGTCATATGGTATGGCAGCCATATTGAATTAAAGGAAAAAAAAATTGGACATCTTCTCTGAAACCACTCAACGAAAAAAAAATGAAACTTGGCATGTGTCATAAACTCCCCATGGGATATATCGGGTGATAATGATGACATCATCGGGGAAGTAGTATTCCAGCCATAATTGGTAGAATAGAAATCCTTATCTGAAAAATCTGAAACTTCATATATCTGATCTACACCCCAATGTGAATGAAGAATTAAATTTATGACATCATCGGTCACATGGTCTGCCGACCATATTGAATTGAAAAAAACCCAATAAAAAAACATTCTTCTCCAGAACCCCTTAACAGATTGATTTAAACACCACACATATGATCGACTAGCCATGGGGAATATAGTTTGAAATATTTTTCATATCCACCTTCATTGACACAATTTAGCCTTAATGTGCACAAAAGTGGTCACGAAATATGTCGCCATAATTGGGTGGTCGCTAGACTACCCTTATTCTCAGGTTTTCCGTCTGTCTGTATGTCTGTCTGTTTGTTTGTATGTAATGGACAGCTCTGGAGGCCAGAGGAGTCAACCGATTTTGATGAAACTTGACTGGTAGGTTCATACCAGGATCTAGTTGTATGCTTTTGAGCACCGTTGCTATGGACACCACTGTTGCCGAGCAACGGGACTTTGAAATTTTTGAAAAATTCGGATTTTTTTTTCCGAAAATGAAAAATTGGCTTCGCGCTTTTATGCGCACTATAATCAACCTCTTTGTCAAAAATTTTCAGCCCGATCCGTCAAAAACTATGACTAGTATGCAATTGTATTACTATATGCTTTCACCCCAACGTTCGCATTGGGATTCCCTAACATTGGGTTAGGGAATCGAACACAAATGATGAATGGACAGTTCAGTTGCTCGTCATGCTCCTATATGGAACAACGAACGGCAAAAATGCCATCTGATGTGTTCTCTTATCTGCATATTTCAAATTCGCCTTCGTCTTGCGACCACCCATGTCGCCTACCGGCTTGTTAATCAACAATCAATAAAACTACGGCTAATGGCAATGCATGTGACATAATAGGGTGCATGGATGACACGGGAAAATGGGCTATAATAGTAGCGTGTTCAGTTAATCATGGTATTTTTGTTCAGAATGAGCACAGGAGGTGAGACTATGTGCTCTGCCTAGTGCCGTTCTTTTTGATGATAAGATACACTGATATCAACTGAAGTATTTTTCCTGCATGTGATTTATGTATGTAGCGCCACCATGAGCCTTGGATCAATGTGAGAAAAACAAGCTTGTCTGAAGACTGATGTTGTAACCTGAGGTATGTAATCTCATATACAGTATTTTGTTGATTTGTCCATTATCTTCTAACTAAAGTAATTGTTAGTACTGTACTGTCATCATTTCCATTGCAGACACCATTAGCTTCACAGAGGTAGAGAAACAGCAGGAAGATAGTTGTGGTAAGTAACAGGAAAGCAAAGAAACAGCAGGAAGGTAAATTACAAGAAAAATCGAGAGAAAAAGTTAAAGTGGGCGTGGCTCCGCCCACAAGGGGCGTGGGACGCCCCTCATACAAAAAGACACAACTAGACTATGATATCGAGCTTGTGTCCAAGTTTCATCAAGATCGCATCAAACGTCACAGAGCTATGCACTGGAGAGAGTCACAAACAGACACACAGACACAACAAAAATAGTGGTCACTGCTCGAGCGCCCGCGAACCAACTGCTGGCGCCCGCGAACCAATTGAGAAAATTGGAATTGAAGAAGGGATAGTCCTTAACATTGTCAAATGTTACCTTGTCAAATCGCTGCTCCAAAACTTCCATCTCCCACTTGAGCTCTTTCTTCTCTGCTTCCAACACCTTTATCCGGACTTTGTTATTCTATGCAAAAATATTAATTGGGTTTAGATATAATATTACACACACACACACACACACACACACACACACACACACACACACACACACACACACACACACACACACACACACACACACACACACACACACACACACTTCAAATTTGACTGATCAGACATGGCAATGCCAGAGTACTTGTTTTTATAACAGAACACCCCCTCACAAAAATCTCTCATGACATCTCATGTTTGATTAAAAAAAAAAATCTAATGAGATTTTCACAATATCTGTGATACGTTTGTTAGTGAGGACGTGTGAAGCAGCAAAGCCAGTGTGCAATTCTTACAAAATCCAAGACAGCACTGTAAAATACATTTTCCCAAGTTTTAAAGCACGCATCCTTTCCACAATCTACCAATCATACTCTCTCCATTTGACATCCTATCCAGCAGAGGCATGACATTTTGGAATATGCCGTCCTTTGGCTGGGGATGTAAATCTAGTTGTTCCATATGCATTCAGGTTGTAGACTTTATAAAGATTTGAATATCTAACAAAAGGAGGGTGCCATTTTGTCCTGGTACCCTAGTTAAACTCAGAATGGCATGAAGACATACAAGATAAGTAATGATGTGACTTATCTTGGCATCAAGCTCAGAATGGCATGAAGACATACAAGATAGTAAATTGGTAGATGAAGTTAATGAGGTGTGTATACAGCACAGACATAATGGGCCAAATGGCCTCCACCCAAATCTAGATTTCTTATAATGATGTAGGCCTCGAGCCATTTTGGTGGGGGGGGGGGGGCTCGGACTTTGATTCGGACTCGACTCTTCAGGACTCGGACTCAGAATGCCAAGGACTCTGAGTCAGCCTGATCCTGGCTCGAGTCCGGCAAAATTTAGCATGCAGTAAAACTTCACCATTTGCTGATTTGCTTCCCTCTGTATACCTATTCACCATTTGTAGGGTACAATGCTTCCGCCGTCCGTCACTCGTCCTGCCATTAGAAATTTGTTTTGCACTGTTCTTTTTATTTCAGTTGTGCTCCATGTGGAATTCAAAAATAAGTTATTCCATTGTGTGAAGGGGACTATGTCGAGTAAAACAAGATGTTTAACGACTCAATACAACCAAAAATAAAGGGGGAAAGTTTTTTTTAAAAGGCCGTTTGGATCATCCTTTCCATATCGTACTCTAACCTTTTAACACGATACATCATACTAAGTTAGCAAAAGAGATGTGAAAATATCTTCTAAATACATTTTATAAATAACATGTAATCTAATTTCGTCCTTTTGAATATAAATGTGTTTAATTGAGTTTTTCTGTAATCTCAGCATCTCCATTTCCAGAACAGCAAAATTGTTTGGACAATAGATAATATGACAATCAAATTTAAACATATTTAAGAAAACTTGAAAAGTAGCACAATTGTATAACTTGTAAGCAATATCTTAAGAAAATCTAGTGGACTTAAAATCACTGTTATTGAATGATTTACAGTATGTCTACAATTTGAGCTATGTTTGTTTGATGCTGTTTTGGACTTTCATAACTTTGAGAGTTGATAAGTAAATGCAAATGTTTACCACCATATTTTCTGGACAAGATTCGTGTGCTCTGAGATACTTTGCAGTCCGAAAATAATGAGCAAACTACAGCAAGAGGCCATAATATGGAATAAAATCTTGAAGCAAAGTAACAAGTTAATTTATAAATCAGTTTTGATATTTTATTCTCTTAATTTTCACAATATATAAGCACAAATAAATTCACTCTATTTTTGCCATTTTACAATCTCCTAGCAGCACAGGACTCGGACTCGGAATGCCAAGGACTTGGGACTGCTGGACTGCCAGGTGGACTTGACTACACCACTGGCTTCTTAATTGTACGCATCCTTGTCCTGTATTATATAAAAATGAAAACGCAGCTGTCGTTTCCCATAAACTGATTATCTCCATTGTTTTCCAAGTAGTTTATTGCAATGGTGAAAATGAAATAATATATTTTTAAACAACAAGGTGGCCACAATGTCTTGTCACCTCTTGTAAAAATTGACATTGCCTTTGTGTGCAGAGTGCTAATTGGTTTCCTTTTTCACTTTTTTTTTCAAAGATTGAGTGAATATGACCATGGGTGATACAAGCAATTACACTGTTGAACAACGGATTGTTGTCAGTGTCTGGGTTCATGAATGTCTCTGCAATGACAATGATGGAGTACAAACAGATCCAATGGACACTAAAGGCTTGTGTCATGTGATGTAAAATGTGTAATAAAGTTAGAGTCCTGAAACGTATGTGGTATAACTTGTAGAACCCTTCAATATTGTCAGATAATATGATAAAAGGCAATGCCATTTTTTACAATGGATGACAAGACATTGTGGCAACCCTGTGGAGAGTTCATTGAACACCTTACCCGGCACAGTCTTGAGAAAAAGGACACTGGAAGGGTCATTTCAACTCTTGCTTTGCATTTCCAAGCAAGATCTATATTTTCTACAAGCCGTAATTTTATCAGAATCTCGATATTCCCCAACACTGAGAGCGTGAGTGGCACATTTGTTTGGTCGAGATGGTGTAAAAAGGCGCAACATTTTGTTCAAGTACTGCTAAATGGAAAGTTTTTGAAAGTGCCAACAAGGTTATTTGTGTTTTATAGTACTCAAGTGTAGAACAAGGAATAAAAACATTTTAAAAAAGGCAAAAGGATTTTACTCCAAAAAGTATGTAAACAAGATGAGGATGGTCACAAGAAATGATTCACGGCCGACTCAATTTTTTTTTATTCTTAGGATTTTTGTGCATTAAGCACAAGCTCCCCCCCCACCCCGGGCCCCTTTCAGATGGACTGATATGGGTACAAAAGAGGAATTTGAAGTGGAGTGCAATATTTTCCGAAGCTAATTAAGTGACTAAATTGACGTAATGGTAATTTCTGGTTCTAAAGTGTTTTGCTAAGAGTATGTGACAAGAGTGCCTCTATTAACTGTGTTCTACTACTGATTTACAAATATTGTAGTACAAACTTTATCAACGTGCTCATATTGTATTGGTACTGCACATACTTTATCGATGATCTGACATTCTAAATAGGATGTACTTTACAAAAATATATGAATATATGTGTGTGTTCTTGCTGTTGGTTATCCCTATGCTGTTGACTTTCAAACACACACACAGCCGATCGAACTCCTGGGAGAGAACCAGAGATCACATCCAAGATGTTGTGGTGGGGGGAGGGAAGTGTGGATGAGAGAAAGAGGAGTGGGTGGAGGGAATGGGCCAGTCCATGGGGACTGATCGGCGCTACGATTGTGACCACGCTTCCCTGATTAATCCGGGCAGCAGGGAAGAGTGGGGAAGATTTGGCCCCCAACTTCTGTTTGGGGGTAGAACCATCACGAAAAGGCATCCCCAATAGTTCATGCACGTGTATTATTAGTAAATACTTTATCGACATACATATATACTCTCATTCTTTGCAGTACATGCTTTCATAGTATGTACTTTATAGATGTTGTGGTGTGGAGGGAGGGAAGAGGAGTGGGTGGAGAGAATGGGCCGGTTCATGGATGCAAGGGAAGACATAGTGAAATATTGAAGAGGCTTCACCGCTTAAAATCCAAGGATGTCATTTGCTCTGTTTGATGTATGGAGTGTAAACAAATGCAGTTGGTGAACGTATCTGGAGTACAAATGACACTACTACTCCATGACATATTCCTTCTTCTATTACTTATTTCGTGGTCACAATTAATTCCATATTCTTGTGCAGTTGGCTAAGCAAGAGGTTTGACCCCAGTCTTTTCAGGAACTGGCTGGCAAGGCCTGACTTCAACTGGTCAGGTAGGTCAGGTATGGGAGCATGCGCCAGAGCAGCACGTCACTGCGTCCACTTTCCGCCGGTACTCCACGGGCCTCCGTCTGGCCGTCCTCCTCATGGTCTCCTCCTCATGAGACTCCCTCGCTGAGAGAATCTGGTGAACAGGATCAGCGTCAGGAAAACGAGCCACATGTCCATACAGCTGCAGCTGACGCTCACAGATGAAGCAGGTAACAAATCTTATTTGAGTCTCTCTCAGCAACCACTCGTTGGACACATAGTCTGACCAGAGATGGCCAAGGATTCTCCGAAAAGACCTAGTACCAATAGTCCTGCAGCGAAGTCTGATATTTCAGATCAATTGTTCAAATTTGCATAAAAGCACCAAAATTGCTACATATGTTGACTAATGTATTCTGAACAATTCGAGATATGGAGCCACCGAGATTGTGCCTTGGTCAGCTTTGGCTGAGCAAGGCACAATTTTATTTTATTTTTTTTTGTATACCTTGGTCGAGGCTCGTATGAGAGCAAACACACAACTCACAGCAAGGAGGCATGAGACAAGAGGGGCGGGAGTGGAAGGGACAAAACAGTGGGGAACAGACACATTAGGTGAACTGTGGAAGGTAGAGGGATGGCGATGGGACGGGGAACATGGCGAAGAGAAGATGGACATTTCAGGGACTTTCAGGAAGGAAAGCAGGAGAATTGAAGGAAGTGGGCTTGGGTGGATTATCGGGGGTAGAAAAGATCGAGGATTTGGATGGGGGAAGATAAGAGGTGGTGGTGAACAGCTGTTTTGAAAGCCTGGAGGGAAGAATGGGAAGGAATAGAGTGAGGAAGTTTATTCCAAAGGCGGGAAAAAAAAGAGGAATGAAAGAGTGAAGATGAGCAGTGATTCGTGATTTTGGTAGTTTTACCAGAAGGGGGTTGTTGGCGGACCTTGAGCGCCCTGTGGAAATGTGGTGGGGACAAATCGCAGAGAGAGCAGGGGGGGCAAGGCTGGAGAGGAGTCGGTAGAAGACAGAAAGACCACCGACCAACCTGCGGTGATTGAGTGAGAGGCCCAAAGACTCAGCTTCATTGCGGGAGATGCCGATGATCTTAAATGCCCTGGTTTCGACAGCGTTAAGCCGAGAAAGGTGGGAGGCAGGAGCACCAGCCCAGAGGGGAGAGCAGTACTCCATCAGGCTACGGACAAAAGCTTTGTAAGTGGTCAGGAGCTCAAGAGGGCCGAGGAAGGACTGAGCACGACAGAGGATTCCCAGTCGGCGACTGGCTTTTGAGGCGAGGTTGGAAATGTGACTTTCCCAGGAAAGGTCATGGCAGATAGTGAGACCTAGAAGCTTGAAAGAAAAGACTTCTTCCAGAGGATTATTGAGAAAGTGGATGGGGGGGTTTTGTAAACGGTCCTTTCGAAGAGACATAGTGAGAGTGTGAGATTTGTCTGGATTGAAAGACATGTTCCACGTGTTGGACCAGTTTGTGATTTTATCCAGATCTGCAGTGAGCGAAGAAGCTGCTGCTTGCCGGTCTGAGGGATGACAGATGGTACGGCAGAGGGTGGAGTCGTCGGCAAAGAGAAATAGAGGATTTTCCAGAGAGTCCGAGAGATCATTGATGAAAACCAGAAAAGAACAGGGCCCAGAACGCTACCTTGAGGAACTCCAGCCTGCACAGTAAGAGGATGAAAGAACTCCATTTAGGGCCACACGTTGACTGCGACAGGAGAGGAAGTCTGCGAGCCATGAGTGGAGATGGCCTTGAATACCATGGGAAGAGAGTTTGGTGAGTAGGGCAGGGTGCCAGACTGTGTCAAAAGCACGTGATATGTCCAGGGATACGGCTCGGATTTCCTGTCTGGCATTGAGGACCTCCATCCATTGATGGGAGAGCAGAAGCAGCATATCCAGGGTAGAGTGACCTGGTCTGAAACCAAATTGATGATTGGAAATCAAGCCATTGGAGAAGAGGAAGGATTTCATATCTGAAGCGATGATGGATTCCATCACCTTGCTGATGATTGGGAGAAGGCTGATTGGTCTGTAGTTATAGGGATCTGTTTTTGCACCTTTTCTATGCAGGGCAGTGATGTTAGCAGATTTCCAAGCAGATGGCAGATGACCTTGGGCAAATGAGAGGGTGAATAGAACAGAGAGAGGGTGAATAGAACAGAGAGAGGGTGAGCAAGAGCAGAAGAGCAGGCTTTGAGGACACGTGGGCTGATGCCGTCTGGACCGGTTGCAGAATCTGACTCGAGGTTTGAAAGCAAGCTCTCCACCTTGTCAGGAGAAAAGGATACAGAGTCCAGGGACAGTTGGGTGCGACTGGGTAAAGTGGGTAGAGATAGTGATGGGTTTAGGACACAAGATTTAGCTGCAAACACCGAGTTTAGACATTCAGCTTTATCATGTGTGGAATCAGCAGTGCGGCCATTTGAGGTAAGGGAGGGGATGGAGGGGGAACATACACCAGAAACAGATTTGATTAAACGCCACCAGGATTTTGAGGAGGGAGCGAGGTTTGAGAGTTCAGACTTGAGATGAGAAAGATGTTGTTTTCTGGCTCTCCTGAGGGTAGATACACACTTGTTCCGAACTTTGTGGAAAGAACTGAGATTGCCCTCAGTTGGGTTTGCTTTCCATGAGGCAAAGGCAAGTTGTTTCAGGACAACTGCCTCGCCACAAGCTTCAGTAAACCAAGGGCGGGAGGAAGGGTAAGACAACTGAACACGAGAGGGGATAAATCTGTGCATGAGGGAGAGCAAGTTTCTTTGAAAGAATTCCCAGGATGAGTTGATGTTTGAGAAAGTAGTGATAGGAGACCAGTCTGTAAGTTTGATGGCTGCTCGGAGACCCTGCCAGTCGGCTTGAGTGAAATGCCAAACTCGACGGCGGTAAGGTGGTTCTCTGATAACAGCCAGAGAGATGTCCACTTTGACAAGGACGTGGTCAGAAGAACCAATTGGAGCGAAGGAAGAGCAGCAGATATTGTCAGGGAAATTTGTCAAAACCAGATCCAGAAGAGATGGAGTACCATTGGTTGAGATCCGGGTCGGGAAGTTGACCGATTGAGTCAGTCCCAATGAGTCGCAGAAAGCTTTTGCTGAGGTGCCATGGCAGGTGAGAGAGGTACCCACACCTAGCCAACTGGCGTGATGACAATTGAAGTCACCACATAAGAGGAAGAGAGAGTTTGGATGAGAAGATAGAAGATGGTCCATGTTTTCGGATAGTGAGGTGAAGATGGAGTCATCACTGTTCGGTGGACGGTACAGTACACATATAAACATGAGGTGGGAGTGGAGGGGAAGCCGAAGCCAGAGGTATTCCTGGGGGTGTGGGGGAGTGAGAGCAGTGCATGGAGAGTGAGGAATAAAGTCTTTGATGAAGAGAGCAACACCTCCACCAGGACGAGGCTCAGGTCTGTCATACCGTAAGAGGGAGTAGCCAGGGAGAGATACTTGGGAGTCAGACACGTCTTGGGAGAGGAAAGTTTCTGTTAGGCAGATAATGTCTGGTTTGTCAGTGGCAACCTGTATGGAAAGATCTGAAAGGTTTGAGCGAAGGCCCCGGATATTTGAGGTCCACACTTTTAATGAAGAGGAAGGGGAGGAGGCTTTGGGTGCAGGAGGTGGAGGGGAGGGGGAGGGTAGGACAAGGGACGAGGGGGGGAGGGAAGGAGGGTTGCTGAAGGAGTGTGGGGTATTGCAGAATAGCGAGGGGAGGGGGCCGAATGAGGAGGAGAAAAGGCTCTGTGGTGCTGGGGGAGAGGGGGGACAAGAGACAAGGAAGAAGCCAGTTGAGGATTTGAGGAGGTGGAGGGAAGAGAGGGAGGGGAGAGGGCAGTGGAAGGAGGCAGGGTGGTGGATGAGAGGGGGCGAAACTTTGAGAAGGAAGAGTGAGGGGAAGAAAGGTGGGAGAAAGGTGAGGGGGGAATTTTTGAGAGAGGTGAGAGGGAGGCTTGGAGGGAGAAGAGTGGGATGGTTGCTTTGAGAGTGAGAGTGAGGGGTGAGGGGGGTGAGTTGGCACTGAAGTTGGAAAAAAAGAATGTTTGATGGAAAGCGAGCATCCATGGCAAACTGTGGTTTTTAAACGTTTTAGGTCAGAGATGCGATTTAACACAATTCTTGATGGATGCAATGAAGGCGAATTCAGAGAATGGAGAGAAGAACCGCTGTAATAGTTGCATTTTTTAGGCAAGGAATGAAGGAGAGGTCGAAATGAGAGCAGTCTGTTAAAATAGCAGAAGAGTGGTGCATTGTGAAACAGTAAAGAGTACCACATGTGTGAGAAAGGAAGATGAAGCATTATAAGATCGTTTTTGTTGTTAAAAATAATGTATGAGAGAGTTCAACAGATTAGGTCATGGAAATGTAAAAAAAAAAAAAAAAAAAAAAAATCGAGGAAGAAGACGAGGAGGAAGTTAAGAGGAAGAAGAAGAAGCAAAATCGGGAGAAGGTGAGCGTGTTGTTGTTGTTGTTGTTGTAGGGTATTTATTTATTTCTTTATTCATTTATTTATTTTTTGAGATAAGAAAGAGATTAGTTGGGAGAATGGGGGATGTTTGGAAAGTGGGGAGGATCAAAATTGAAGGTAATGGGGAGGATATAAATTGAAGGTAATGGGGAGAAAAAACAAACAAACAAAAAAAAACGATCGAACACCGAGTGGAACCGGTAGGCCTCAAGTCTAGGCCTAGGCCTCAAGCACAGGGAAGAACGTCGACAAAAATACTCACAAAATAGCACGATTTTTGAAACAAAACCGAACTAGCAACACACAGTAACATGTAGGTGAGAAAATTAAACAGTTAAAACGGGACAAATAACAATCTCGAGTGGCTCCATATCCAGAATTGTTCAGAATACATTAGTCAACATATGTACCAATTTTGGTGCTTTTATGAAAAGGCGAACAATTGGTTTGCTATGCTGCAGTACTACAAAGGAATTAAGTCTCCGTCTCAGATCCCTGGTTAGAGTCCAAGTCTCACATCCATAGAGCAAGACTGGAAGCACCAAGGACCTGAAGACTTGGACTTTCATCCTCCCGCACAGGTAGCAGTGCCACACCCCATAATCCAGTGAATCTGAATCCATGACTCCCCAGGCACGACCCAGACATCTGTTGACCTCTGACTCACAGCCAGCAGAGACATGAATATCACTGCCAATGTAAATGAATCTCACCACGACCTCAACATCATCACCACAAACAGGCACAGACAGGACAGCAGCATCCAAGATGGCATTGAAAGCCTGGATCTTAGTTTTGACCCAGGAAACCCGTAATCCCAACGGCTCCGACTCCTCATTCAGCACTTCGAGGGCCTGCAAAAGGTTATCTAGAGTCTCCGCAAAGATAACTGCATCATCTGTGAAATCAAGATCAGAGATCTTGACATTCCCAAACGATGCACCGCAGCTTGATCTCTCCGACATCCTCCCCAGAATCCAGTCCATACAAGTGCTGAAAAGTGTGGGGGCCAGTACACACCCCTGTCGTACTCCAGTAAAAACTGGAAGTAAGTCAAAGATGGCACCACCACTTCTCAGAGCACTCTCATTTCCAGAGTATAGTTCAGACATCAGATCGATCAGTTTTGGTGGCACCCCACGAAGACCAAGAATCCTGCAGAGGGAATCCCGATTCACTGAATCAAACGCTTTACAGAGATCAACATAGGCTGCAAGCAGCCGCTGCCAAAACTCTCGTCTGCATTCGGTGAGGACCCGAAGAGCAAGGATACGGTCAATCGTTGACCTTTTTGATGTAAAGCCTAACTGCTCTGGACGCTGGTGCTAAAGCAGATGGTGGAGAACCCTTTCAAGAATTATCCGAGCAAAGACCTTGCCCTGCACTGAGAGCAGCATCACCCCTTGGTAGTTATTGCAGTCTTGGTGATCACTCCTCCCTTTCCAGAGAGGGAGAACAAGGCCCCTCTTCCAGTCAGTTGGGATGATACTTGTGTTCCAGGCAGAGCACAGAACTGCATGCAACGACACGAGTGCAGCATTTCCACCAGCCTTGATGCCACAGATCCCTGGAGCTTTACCACATTTCAACCGGTTCACCACAGCCTGTGTTTCCACAAACGAAGTTGGATCACAGTTTATTGTTGGGTCAGCAACAGGGATTGTAACACCCCTGATGTCCAACTCGATAGCTGGTGGATCAGCCTGGTACAACCACTCAAAATTACCGGCCCAGCAGGCCTTCACTTCGGACTCCTCTGTAAAGAGCCCACTACCCTCTGCTCTAACTGCAGGACACCAAGGGACGGGCTTGGACGAACGCAATGCGTGAATTCCCCTGTAAGCAGCACGAGAATCACTTGATAACAGGTGATTCTCTACACCCTCACCGATTCCTCGCATATTGGCCTCCTTGTCCACCCTTAGCGCATGTCCAGTTTTTCGCCTCAGCTCCCTGAACAGCTCAGCTCTGCCATTCAGCCTGTCCCTGCGACTTTGGTCAATGGTTTCCAGTGTCCCTTGAGAGACAAAATTCTTCTTCGCCTTTCGGTGAGTTCCAAGACATCCCCCGGCAACATCAAGGACGGTGGTCTTGAAGGCACTCCACAACTCTTCAGGATCTCCCAAAGCACCCAGACCCCCCAAATCTCCACTCAGTCTGTTCGCAAACTCCTCAGCTACCCTCTCATCCTTTTGCTTGCCAACATCCAGCCTAGGCTGGGAAGGTACCATTCTCCTGGATTTAAGGTGCAACTTAAGAGTTGCTACAAGAAGTCGGTGGTCAGTGTTGAGGAACTGAGCACTCAGGTAGACCCTGCAGTTCTGGATCATCCTCCAGCGACCATCAACGAGCACATGGTCAATCTCCTTTGCCACACCGCCAGCGTTGGAATACCAATTCCAGTGATGAAATTGTGGGTGCTGAAACCGTGAACCAGCCACCCTAAGTCAATGACTTCTTGCAAAGTCAAGGAACTTGGTGCTATTCAGGTTCACAGTTCCAGACCCATGGGAACCAACACACGTCTCATAACCATCCCTATCAGTTCCAGTCGATGCATTGAAATCCCCCAACACTAAAAGAGCATCTCACCTGGGGCACTGATCAACCACAGACTCGAGCGTGGCATAGAATGCGTCCTTCACAGTGAGATCACTCGCCTATGTTGCAGCGTGTAGTTGGTGTACGTATCGGGAGTACATTTTAGTGTGTATCTTCAACTGTACCTGATTTTAGTATGAATTTGTAATTTTTTTTGGAGTGCCATTGATAACTGCCTACTATTTGCAAAGGACACAGTAGCCTATTTCACATTCACAAGCTAATACAAATGATACATTTATTTTAAAATAATTAAAGAGAATAATGTGTCACATCGATGGTGGACCAAAGATGTGGCCAAGAGTGACTATGAATGGAATATGAACACATTCTCCAAAGTTAAACAAATCAAGTAAATTGAAGTCATTCAGTCACAGCTGGGGGCTGGCAAGGTAGCCGAGAGGTACGAGGTGTGTTCAAAAAGTATCCAACCTTAATTTTTCATGCGTAAACAAATGAAGCTAGGGAAGCGTAGTTTGGTGCACTATGTAGGTGATCCTAATCCGTATGCGTGAATATTTTCCCGCCTGCAGAAGATGTCAGTCGCCGACAGACCGCCGATGAGTGAGGAAGTGTAAGTGAGTGCCGTCAGATTTTCGTTTTTGACAAAATGACAGAAAAACTTGAACAACGCTACTGCATCAAATTTTGTGTAAAGCTTGGCGATTCACAAGTGGAAACGATCCGCAAGATTCAACAGGCCTTCGGGAACGAAGCAATGGCCACCACACAGATAAAAGAGTGGTACAACCGCTTCAAAGATGGTCGCCCATCAGCAGAAAGTGAAGCACGTTCTGGTAGGCCATCAACATCCCGAAAAGAGATCGTCATTGACCAAGTGAGGACCCTGCTGATGCAGGATCGTCGAATTACGATCAGAGAACTTGCAGACGAGGCGGGCGTCAGTATTGGATCCGTTCATTCCATTGTAACTGAGGATTTGGGCTTAAGGAGAATCTCAGCGAAGTTGGTGCCAAAGCTGCTAACGATCGAGCAGAAGCAACTCCGTTTGGAGATTGCACAGGACATGCTGGAGACTGTGAACAGTGATCCCAACTTCTTCAACACAGTGATCACTGGCGATGAGACCACAGTGATCCGTCATTTTGTCAAAAACGAAAATCCGATGGCGCTCACTTACACTTCCTCACTCATCGGCGGTCTGTCGGTGACTGACAGCTTCTGCAGGCAGGAAAATATTCACGCATACGGATTAGGATCGCCTAATTATGTGCACCAAACCACGCCTCCCCAGCTTCATTTGTTTATGCACGAAAAATTAAGGTTGGATACTTTTTGAACACACTTCGTATGTCCATTGACCACTGAGTTGTGTAGCCTGGGTTTGAATCTTGGCCCAGCTATAAACTCTTATCCTGCTGTTTCGTACCTAACGTGAGACATCAATGTGTGTGCTGTCTTTTGGATGGATGTTAAACCGTGAAGGACACATTCTTTGCCACGCTCAAGTCTGTAGTTGATCAGTACCTCAGGCAAGATACACTTCAAGTCATGGGGGATTTCAATGCATCAACTGGAACTGATGGGGATGGTTATGAGACATGTGTTGCTGGCATTGCTTGGTGGATGTTAAAGATTCCAGAGCATCCTTTGTAAAGAGTAGGCGAACTATTGTCAACACCCTGGCCAAATTCCAATTTTTCACGTTGACTACCATTGGAAAAACAAACCACCCAGTGTAATTCTTGCCTTAAGACTGCTTTGGCAGCACCGAATCTACTTTCAGGTAGAGCACCAGAGTTCATTTTTAGTTTTTACTAGACGACCCCTGAACCCGTTGGGTTCCGTTTATGACAGCGGTTGATGAAAAACACCAAAAAAGACGCAATTTTAATTTTATTTAGTAGTCAAACTTTAACTTGAAGAAAATTTGAGCATTTACCTCAAGAGTCATCGTTCGGCCAACCGGTTTCTCGAGGTATATCAACACATTCTCCATGTTTTGTCCTTGCGCTTTATGGATCATCATACCAAAACTTGACTGAATGGGGAATTTATTTTCTTATAATTTTTTTCGTTCCCAATTTGAACTAAACTTAATACTGCACACCACAGGCGAACAGTGAGTAAGGTGGCCCAAAAATAAAAAAAAATTAAAAGTAAGATGGCCCATGTACCGTTTTGGCATATATATATATATATGTTGTTGCGGGCCGGGGGTTGGGTGAGAAGACCACTAGGTGGGGGAAGCTATCTCGGTTCCCACCAGACTCCCTGGAATTGTAGGCCATCGCACACGGTTAATTCCGTGACGTGGCGGGTTGCTTAACCGACCGTGGACGACAATAACTCAACCGCGTGACCTGGGGTCCTCCCGTCTATGGGTTAATCGGGTGACCTAATTAATCACGTGGTTTAATTACCGGGGAACACGCCCTCGGTACGCCTTTTCCAAACTGGATCACTCTACCGGACCGGATCACTTTTCCGGATCGGATGCAGCCGAGCGACACTGCCAAGGACGTACCAGCTAAAAGGAACGGATTGTTGGGAACAAAGTCCCAGCTAAACTAGGATTCGGACCATGCTGGATCAATGGAAGAAAAGACAAAAATGAGCAGGGAACATTCCTAATAATAATTTATTAACAATGGGCGAGGAAAGCTATGTGGCACGATCAGGATTTATTGGGGTGTGTTGTGCAGAGATAGGGGAGAGAGAGGTGTGTTGCAGCAAATAAACAGGCAGCCTACAAAAGCGGACACAGAGCAGACTTAACGCGAAAATAATAACAATAATAATGATAACAATAACGACCTTCTGTAGTCTTACTTAAGCAGACAGGCGCCAGGACACACACACACACACACACACACACACACACACACACACACACACACACACACACACACACACACACACACACACACACACACACACACACCCCGATGAAGAGGGGGGTATTGAAACGAGAAGGGAAAGGAGTTGAGGCTACGTTCTTGGTACCTTTGTGCTTGAGAGAAAGACACGCCACCAATATGTTTCGGGGGGGGGGGGGGGATGCTCCGTAGTGCAGCACCCGACAGCTGGCGCATCGTCTCTGGCTTCAGCAGAGCATGTGAAGACCGTGTCCATGAAGGAGGGGCTTGAGTGGTGAAGGGGTGGAGTCCAGGGTGCGTGGACGGACTGGTAGGCAGGACAAGGTAGGCAGGTGTGGTTGATGTCGTGTGGGCGGAGATGAGGAGGTGGAGTCTAGACAGCAGGAGGTGGGTCATGCCAAGGGACGAGTGCGAGGCCAGATCAAAAGAGAAAGAGAGAAAGGCGGAGGGACTGCTCCAACCTTTATAGGACTTACAGCACAGGGTGGGGCCACCCCAAAGCGAATATCATCACCTGAATCGGGTGCTCCGATTGGCCCCGACCCCTCCCGTGGCCCGGTAACTTTGGCCGGAAACCGCCTCACTTCGTTTCCGGCAAGGTCATCTCAGACAGCGGCAATATTCCGCTCCGACCCCACGACATGACACGAATCGCACACACCAAAATTGGCACGCGAATCGTCCTGCAAAAACCACCGGGCTGTGCCCCGGCGACCGGCCGAGGGTCCCACATGCCCGCTCGGGCTTTCGACCAGCGCCGATCAACGCGCTCGCTCCACGCGTGCCAACGTGGCCCGCAGTGTACATTCCCTGGCTCGATCGCAGCTTCGCTGGCTGTAGAGACGAGAAGATGTTCACCATCCTTGGGGAATCCGCTGCTGCCAGCGAGGGCCGAAGGTACATCGTTATGGATAAATCCATGCACGTTTCGTGAGTGGCGTACGTGTCTGCCTTCGAGCACATTCTATACCGTGCGCGGGGTTCGGCCATTACGCACGTGGTCAGCGCTCATGTTTGCACGACTCTGCTAGCGTGTGTGCGGGGCGAACACCAATGTGTCAAATATTTGGTTGAAAAGGAACAAGCCGCTTCTACTCCGCACACTCGTATCCCACCCAGCATGGCGTGGAGTCGTCTTTATCGGCCTCTGTACGCGTTTTGTGCAGCATGGGCGTCGTGCTGGCTGTGTTTCCTGTGTTGTGAAAAACACCATTCGTGCAGCCTCTTAAGAGGTATTCATTTGCATGCCTTTTTAATGCAACCAGAAATCTTCGCCAGATCATCGGAAGCTCGAGTTGATAATCCGGCGCTGCAAATTGCACTATATGACTCGCTGCACACATTGAGTTTAGGGCTCGCTTGGGAACGAGGGCTCTGCGTTATCGTTTCCTCACAGCGGCGCCACACGCGCTGGCCTCCATGAGGCCCCACCTCACAGCGAAGGTGCACGTGGCTGATTTACCTCAGGAATAATCAGACGAAAAGAAGAGTAGGGACGGAATGAAGAAAAAAATGATGTAAGCAAACATAGCTTTGAGATCATCGCAAAGCACTCCCTTGTTGTCCCGCTAGACAAAAGGAAAGGGACTATCTACCATGTATATTAATGGAATAACTGTCTTGGAACCACTGTCTGTTGGATGCATGCTGTTCTGAGAACCGCAACCATATATATGTATATATACAAGATGAGAGTTTTAGTAATATATAGATAGATATGAGTTCAATGAAGAGAACCTCCAAGGACAGTTTTTTTTTGCTTTTTGTAGTTCATCATGTTTGTGGTGGTTTTAAATGATGTGCCCAGAACTTTTACACTTAAAGCATAGAATACTTCCTCATAATGATGACATCTTTTGGCACATGCTCATGGATCAAGAATAAATACCTTCTACAGGATTCTTTCGATTGTTTTAAAAAAGCATTAAACTGGAAACAAGGTTTTAGCATTGCCTGGATTTATTAGAAAGTTATAAATTTAGGCTGTCTGCTTTTTTACGAAGTGTAAGATTCATGGAAGAGCTGTTACACAAATCAAACATGCATGCACATGCATGCACACATAGCCAGTAACCTTGGGGGAGGTGTTGTAACTTCCTAGTGCCGGACGACACCATCTTGTGATGTCACTTTTCTTAACACAGTCAGCGGGTCAACGACAGAGAAATATGACTCATCCACTCCCTCTCCCCTCCCCTCTCCTCATTGGATGTTTACAGATCATGGTTATCCCAGCCCTATCCTCTAAATAATAGTCAAGCTAGGAAGGGGTCAAGAGGTCAAGCGAGGAAGCAGGACATACCATTTTTTAGGTATTTAATATGACTCAGCAAGGGTCACATTGAAACCACCCAGCTGCCAGACTCAGACCGGATGTTTTGAGTAAAATGCCACTGATTCTGGTATCAATTAAATAACAGCTTGGTGTCGCATCTGAAGATTAAACAAAAATAAAATAAAAATTTGGTCAATGTAAGACTGAGAGAGGAGTGCCCACCGCAAGAAGTCGTTTGTCTTTAGTATAGTTTTCCAAATCCTTGCGAAGTTCCACCAGCTCTCCCTGGGCCTTCTCCAGTCGATCAACCACCTGGCGCTTCTGTACGTTCAAGTCCAACATCTCACGTTCCATCCGCTCCTCATGCTTCTTTGATTTTTGTAACTGCTCCTAATGTCCACACGTACAATACTATTTCAAGAAATATTTCAAGGAATGGCAAAAAAAAAACATGTACCTCATAATGCCTTTCTGCATGGATCAATAAATTACCATGTTTTAATTGTTCCAGAAACAGTCATTCTGGATAAATATAGGCAGGAGCTTGATGTCAGCACAAAGAAAGAAAGTTATTAACCACCTCAATTCAACATGAATTAATGTACACAAAAAACAGCCAAGAATAGGCCTACTTGAGTAATGATGTCATGATTTTCTAAATTTACATTTTATTTCAGGTAATGGAGCAGACTCAACAATCGAATCTGAGTTCAAGGATGCAGGTCTCAGTCAATAAAATACTTCACAAAATGAGGACATGTACTGTACATCGAAGCCCACATTACAGTTTATGAAACTTTGTTGCAGGCATGCGCCTCAGCCATACCCAACATGTCCACAGACCCTGTTTCTCTCTGACATCCTCCTAACCCCTTGTCCGCACCTTACCATTCTCCAAGTTCTCCCAATGTATCACCTCAATCTCATTCTCCATGCCACCCTCATCCCCAAACTTATCCACACAAAGGAGTATTAAGGCTTGGCAAATGTGTCCTATTTAATGCCAGTGAAATGTTGGAGTCAAAATGTAGTAGTCACTCTGGAGGCCACTCTGTAATCGAAACGTTGGAGCTCCGAGTCTTTGTTCTCAGTTAAAATCTCAAGTTGGTTGTTCTCTTGCTTTGACCAAATATTCACTAAATTTGAACAACAATGCATGTATTTTTGTTGATCAAGTGGCCACTGTTTTGACACTTTTCTGAAAAAGTGTGTACAAGCCAAAAATGGCAAAGGCTCCAGTTTAGGCCTTTTTTATGTCGAGGAAGGAGTGGCATAATGTGCGAAAATGGTGTTGCACAGAAAATGCTTGTTGTATAAACAGTGTGATAACGAGGTATAAATTACCCATTTAAAAAAAATAGTAGCAATGAAAATGTTACTTTTCATGAAAACCATGTGACCAGATAATCAGTCATTTACATGACAAAGTATTCTATGTAAAAAGGTTGGAATGCTGAAGCCTGGGAAACAGCCATCTCACTGTCCAACGACATCTTTCTATTGTGGCCTCTGGCCCATAATTCTCCACTTTAAGGTGCTATGAGACCATTATGACTTTGTATAGAGCCACTACCAAATGTAATTGTTTAAAAGAAAAGCTCAAAGTTCTATGGCTTCTCATATTGCCCCTTTAGAGGAAGTGTAATCCAAGCATCAAGGGTATCACATGACTAATATTTCAAGACGTCAGGCAATCCCTACCTAATTTCCTCTCTCATTCCTATGCACGTGGGACTCTATACCATACTTTGACTTCCTGCATCTTTTATACTCTTTCATTTATCACTGGCTCCATTCCCTATCCATGATGTCCCAACTTCAGATAAAGTGAATGTCATTTATCTATCTGTTCCCCTCAGCTTCACTGTTCGTTTGTTGACCTTCCACACCATGTTATACTGTTACGAATTTGGAAGCCTTGTGCACACAAACATACAGGTCTTATAGAACAGTTATATCAGTAAGTATTGTTTTTAGTGAGGGTCCCCATCCCTCGTTTAATGGGTGAATAAATGTACATGCGCTGAGTTATTTTGATAGTTAGGGTTTTTACATCACTCACAACTATGGCTCATACATCGACAACTACAACGCAACGCCATCTTTGCTCTCACAGCGACAACCCTCTGCTCCCGGCATTCTCCGCGCGCTCGCTGGAATGTGGGCGTGTTCGGAAATCGTTCGGGGATGGAATTCCATTCCCAAATATGGTCATGAACCGGTTCGCTTGGCTGTGCACCAAATAAGGGAATGCGTCGTGTCCCACCCAGTGAGAACGGGCCACGATGAGCGGATTGAATTCCATTCCCAAATATGGTCATGTACCGGTTCGCTTGGCGGCAAGCCCGAGAGTGAGCCACGCCTGAGTGAACCGTGCCCGAGAGGGAGCCACGCCTGAGCGAACCGCACCCGAGAGCGATTAAAAAAAAGAACGGAGAGGAAAGAATCGGGTGGATCAGCTCGAGCGGGTTGGGAAGAATCTGCGCCCCGTCGTCATCAGCGCGTGTTCTGGTTCCCATGTGGATCTGCTCGAGCGAGAGAGGAAGAATTCGCGCCCGTTCAAAACGCATCTCTCGAGGCTGGGCGAAAGGCATCTCGTCGCTGGCGTGCTCTGGTTCCCGGGTCATCTTGTCTTGGGGCTAGCATGGTTTCTTCTTGGCCGACTGGTGCTCCGGGAAGGTGTGGACGTCGAGCCGCGCGGCGCGGCCAGGTAGCCTGCGACTTTCTCGTCCTTCAGCTCGACTTCCCTCCGAGCTGAAGGGATAATAAAGACCATTTGGGTCCGTTTCTTTGGGTGTGAGTCTGTGTGTGGGCCCGTCTGTAAGTAGGAATTGTTTAAGTGCTCTTTGCTGTACATACTTGCTTCTCTATTAATCGTGATAACTGCTTCTTGCGTGCTCACCCTTTTCCCCCATTATAAATAAATACATTTGTTAAATGTATCAGTTCGTTGCTGTGTTTCTTCCATTGGCTTAGCATGGCGCGTGTTGGTGAATTATAAAGGCTGTTGCCGCTGTAAATGTACATTGGAACCGACAGAACTTTGGCAACCGTCCGCTCGGGTTGCGCACGGGTCGGGCACGCTAACGGCTCGACTCTTATGAGGGCCGTCGAGGGTGTGAATACTCGGTAACTCGCCACGTGGATCTCTAGGTATTTTGAAGATTGGCAAATAACCCTGTACCACGTGGTGGAATTATTGACGATTCACGGTCCGGTAAGGGACCCGTACCCTCGTTTTTTTTCCTAAAAGTACGATCTAGATTCCAGGTGTTCGGTAGAGTCGACCCTACTGCTCCACCTCGCGGTCATGTTCGCAGCCGATACCCGGCTCTGCAATAATACAGCTTGCCAGTGAGCTTCACCCCTTTAAAAACAAAGTAATACCTTGAGTGTGTTTATGACAGAGAGATTGTTGAGTGTGATGTCATTGTAGTAGTTCTTCATATCACTGAAGGACTTTTCATGACACTTTACGAGGGAATTTATCTGCCCATTTTTGTTCTCCTCCAGTTCATGCAAATCTGTTTTTCGCTGCAGTTTTAGCTCCTCCTGCAGTTGATGCATCTTCTCCTTGTACTTCGTCTCAATTTCTGCACAAATTAAAACAGACGTAGGTTAAAGCAAGGGTAGTTGAAACATGGAAGAAAACGAATACATGCATAATGAGGGATGCATGTAAAAAGCAGGAACATGTCATTTGTGATACCATTCTGGACATTAACCCCTCGGTTGATTATGTTGATACAGGTGGCATGTGCTTATAATTTGCATGGCAATATCCATGATTGCACTGTGGACACAAACTTGTGTCACCGTAGCAGTTAAAGGGTGAATATATTGTTGTGGGCCGGGGGTCGGTGGCGAGAACGACCGTTAGGTGGGGAAGTTTACGCCGTCTCCCACCAGACTCCCCGGAATTTATAGGCCGTCGCTCGGATACCTCCGAAGTTAATTAAATGTCATTCATTCGGGCTGCGACCCTTCAGGATAGCCGTTTTTCTTTTACTATCTTTATTTTGGACCAGCCGCCATTACTACCATTACTACCACCACCAACCACGTCTCAACAGCCATCACACAACAACCACCAGCCGCAACGCCGCTTCACGACAACAACAACGCCAACAGCCACGACCCTTGCCGTCACATCTCGCTCTCGCAACCATCGCATCACCGTCATTAGGGTTAATTGTCCAGATCCAATATATCTAAGTAACCACGCAGTCTTGGCTACCGGGGATTCACGTCCTCAGAACGTCTGGCCGAACCGGATCACTCTACCAGCTACGGTAGAGTATCAACTTCCACCTACCAATTCCGACTCGGATGCAGTCGAGCGGGCCTGCCGAGGACGTTCCGGCTACGATGTACTGATTACCGGGGATGAAACCCCGTCTAAGCTCAGATACGAACCATGCTGGACCAATACAAGAAGGGACAGAATCAGACTGGGAACGTTTCTAATAAATTTATTAACAGTAAATAAAAGACAAGAGAAGCGAGACTTAAAGCGAATATTCAATGCAAGTATTTACAATGGGCAAAACGACTTTTCCAGTTCTACTTACAAGACAGGCCCAACACACTCAGACACACACACACAAATGAAAAGAAAACCCAAGGTTCTTTATTCGACCCTCCAGCCGATGAGTGAGACGAGCTGGGGGTCAGAGTTCGGAGCAATCGTGTGGAGCAGCCGTGTAGAGCAATCGGAGCCCCCGGGCGGAGATCAGGGTCACGGACTGGACCCTCCAAGGCTCCACGAACAGGCCGGTTCACTCCCCTTCCAGCCCAATCACCGTCAACCAACTCGTAATCGCTCAGGAACTCCAGATCTCCACACCCTCACAGAGCGTGCTCAGGGATATATCTCCTCCCACACAGGGCGGGGCCTTGGCGAGAATCATCTCGCTGTCCGTCCCTAATTGGCCAGGATCCGACGGGCACAGCCTTCCTGGGCGGGCTTTCGGCCATGCACAGAGAAAGCCGCCCCTCCCCTCCATGCGTGTTTGAGGAAGGTGGATGGTGGTGACGCAACGATTGCGTGTGGAACGTTCGTGGAAGCAGAGGACTGGGACCGCGAGGCCCCCCTCTCGGCAAGTCAAGGTACAAGCAGCCAACGGTGGTGATGGAGCGTGATGGGCAGGTGGTGAAATGTAATAACCTAACTATAAAAAACATCACAACGCACATATTCGACTCTCCCACTAGACAAAAGGAAGGGACCTGTCTCACACGTATTTACCGGCATAACTAATTTTGGGACCTGAATGTTGAGTGCACATGGTTTCCAGATTCGTAACAATATATATATATATATATATATATATATATATATATATATATATATATATATATATATATATATATATATATATATATATATATATATATATAGTTACGGCTGTGGAAATTCGCAATACACCATAAAGGGTCCTTAGATCAGTTATGATGCCAAGTTTATGTGCAGAGAGTTCCCCACCGTTGTTTAAAGGGAATTCGTGTGATTCACCGGGCTGCGACTCTTTGAGATAGCCGTTTTTCTGTTCTATCGTTATTTTGGACTGTCCGAAGACTTCAAACGAAGGCCCCGTGAAAGGCCTACAACGGCGCGCGAGTTTTCCCGCCATTTTTTTGTGGTGCCGGTGCAGACGGGAGAGGCTGCGAGAGCTCGCTGGCGATTGGTGGATACGGGGTGTGAGGTGGCCATGAGGAGGAAACGCCCCTTTTCGAGGAGCTTCTCGAAAGGGCTCGAGGAGGGGCGGAGCCAAAAAGGGGGTGGAGCGAATGGGCGGAGCCCCGCGCTATATAGGGCGGACCGCGCGTGGGCTCGCTCTCTTGGTGGACGTCGTGTTTGAGCTCTCTCTCTCTCTCTCTCTCTCTCTCTCTCTCTCTCTCTCTGTCTCTGTCTCTGTCTCTGTCTCTGTCTCTGTCTCTCTCTCTCTCTCTCTCTCTCTCTCTCTCTCTCTCTCTCTCTCTCTCTCTCTCTCTCTCTCTCTCTCTCTCTCTCTCTCTCTCTCTCTTTCTCTTTCTCTTTCTCTTTCTCTTTCTCTTTCTCTTTCTCTTTCTCTTTCTCTTTCTCTTTCTCTTTCTCTTTCTCTTTCTCTTTCTCTTTCTCTTTCTCTTTCTCTTTCTCTTTCTCTTTCTCTTTCTCTTTCTCTTTCTCTCTCTTTCTCTCTCTTTCTTTCTCTCTCTTTCTCTCTCTTTCTCTCTCTTTCTCTCTCTTTCTCTCTCTTTCTCTCTCTTTCTCTCTCTTTCTCTCTCTTTCTCTCTCTTTCTCTCTCTTTCTCTCTCTTTCTCTCTCTTTCTCTCTCTTTCTCTCTCTTTCTCTCTCTTTCTCTCTCTTTCTCTCTCTTTCTCTCTCTTTCTCTCTCTTTCTCTCTCTTTCTCTCTCTTTCTCTCTCTCTCTCTCTCTCTCTCTCTCTCTCTCTCTCCTGCCCGGATCATCGCGTTGGATTCTTCCTCTCTCCTGCCTGGGACGTCGTGTTTGGACTCGTCGGGGTCTGGACGTCGTGTTTGGACTCGTTGGGGTCTGGACGTCTCTCCCTCTGGGTGCCAAGCCGTGAGGGTTGCGAGCAGTGGTCCCGGGTCGAACATGCACGAGAGGAGAGTGCGAGAGGGGGCTCGCCGACCGTCGCCCTCGAGGGGGCAGGTAACCTGCTACGGTCTCGCGGGACCTGTTCGGTCTCCCAGGTCCCGTGTCATAAAGACCCAAGTGGTCCAGCCTGACCCCCTTGTCTGTGAGGGGGTCTTTTCTTTCCATTTCTTTTGCTTTTGTATGACTGCTGTGGCGCCATGTCCCGATAAGTTAGACCTGTGTAAGTGATTGTACATTGCTCGTATTCGGTGGTAACGCTTTTCTTGTATATTGCATGATTCCTTGCTTGTGTTGTGTGTGCAATATGTGCTTTGTAATAAATGTCCTTGTGTGAAATGTATCCCGTTCGTCGTCTCTTTCCCCATTGAAAGTGCCATCTTGAATCATGGAATAATTAGGTGTGTTTTGAACACCCACGTAAAGAAGAGAATCTGATCCGTCGAGGTCAGCGATAACACCGCTCGGTTATCACTGCAGCACGGAATGGACCGCTTAAGCGGTTCGTGTCCTAGGTCGACCTGCGGCGACGTACGATCACCTGGTTGACTACTCGCGTAGGTACTTAGGTAGGTCGAATTTGGCAAGCAACCCTATCCTGCGCGGATGGGCAATTGGCACGATCGTGGTGAAGTTAAACCCCCACCTGTGACTGGCTCCTGGCGGTAGTTCCAGGAGGGTCACGACTGAATTGTCCGTCCAGTGGGCGACGCGGTCGCGTTTGGAGTTACGCAATCGCTCGCACGCCTGGCGGGCCAGAATTCGTAACACTGGTGTACAGGAGTGTGGGATTCAAATCCACCTCGGTCTCCAACTAAATTTACGGTAGTCGGACCAGGGGTGTGTGAAGCAACCCCACCGTTCCCTCCAAATTACAAGTGAGTCAAATTAATTCTTTCCGAGAAATAAGATGGAGTTTCAAGGCGAACGGGTGAAGGGGGTAGATATGGAGTTAGAAATGGTAGAATCCATGGCTCAGGACGGAAACCCCAAGCAGGAAATGCTTGTTGTGCAGAAACATTTCCCCCCCCCCAACCGAACTCAGAGCCCGAAATGGGCGCAGCAGCGGCCGCGGTGTATGACCCCTCCTCTTCTCCGCCAAAACCCCCCGATCCTTGCCGAATCGGCTCAGCCGAGCACACCCGACATGGCCCAGCTATTCGCCATTCTGGCAAGAATCAGTGGGGATATGCAAGGAGTGAAAAGCGAAATAAACAGCGAAATAAATGGCATGACGCAAACACTGCGGGAAGAGATGCAGCAAATTGGCCGAGGCCTGCAGGCAGCCATAATGGCATTTGCATGCAGCGAAACGCGGACTGCGGGCGAGAAAATGGCGATGCCACGTGCTGGGGCGAAAGAGCTGGAGGGGAGTGCAACGGCTGTCAGGCCCGCAATGGAGGCGGGTGAGGAGAAAATAATACGGGGGACGTGTAGGACGAGAGACGTGGAGGTAACAACGACGGAAACATTAACGGTGACACAGAGGGAAAAAGTAAATGGGGTGACTGAGACGAAGGAAACAACAGAGACACGGGAGATAGAGTGTGAATTGGACGGGGTTAAGGATGAGCACACACACACGGAGGTAGTGGAGGATAATGGGGGTGAGCTCGCGGAATGTCTTGAGACCCAGTGCGAGCAGCTGGATGGCCTCCTCCAGGAACGAGGGCAGCGAATATGCTCCCTTGAAGCTGATCACGACCAGGTGGGTCCGGTCGAGCTTCGCGGAGTTGAGGGGGCGAGTGCTGTGGACGGGTGCACGGAGAGCTTGGGGGGCATAGAGGCCTCGGAACCCCTTGTAGTGGCACGAATCCCCAGCGTGATTGTCCCGGTGTGTGTGATGTCGAGGTGTGTGTTTACTAGTGTGGCAAAATGCGTGCTGCAACGCACGCATAGCGTGGGTGAAAGGCGTTGTGTGAGAGGAACCACGAGCGCGAGTGTAAAGGTTTGTGTGGATGAGACCCTGTGTATGGACGAGACCCCGGGTATGAGTGACACCCCGTGTGTGGAAGAAACCCCGCGTGTGAGTGGTGTGGTGGCAAGTGTGCTGAAGTGCGTGCGTGAGTGAGTGAAACACCGCTGTGAGTGTCACCACGTGTGAGAGTAGAAGGGTGTGTGTGAGAGAGACAATATGTGTGAGGTCGCTGTATGTAAGGGAGATGACGGTCAGCATGCGGGAGCACGCAGCCGCATCTCCCAGTGTGAATGTCCTGGAATGGAGTGTGAGTGTCGTGACACGCAGGAGTGCATGGGTCGAATGGCGACGACGACTGCGACAAATGAGGAACAAAGGCCGGGTAGCGGCTGTAGATGTAATGGGGACCGCGCCGGGTTTGCACGGCAGCGCGCACGGGGTCCGTGCTGTGCAACGCACGAGGCCACCACGTGCGCACTTGCGGGAGTTAAACCTGGTCCGGA
This sequence comes from Eptatretus burgeri, assembly GCF_056783735.1. Classification (NCBI taxonomy): domain Eukaryota; kingdom Metazoa; phylum Chordata; class Myxini; order Myxiniformes; family Myxinidae; genus Eptatretus; species Eptatretus burgeri. Next base: position 75,467,990 of record NC_140968.1, on the reverse strand, counting down.
AACGCCCGCGGTGGATGTTTCCGATCCCGCGACGGACAAATGGTAGGCTGGATTACGGATTTGGACCGGATGGGTTCTCCACGCGAGCGTGTGTGTAAAGCTCCGACGGGCAGAGCACATGTGTTCGTGTGGGGAACCCCTCGAAACGCGGTGCTTGTTTTTTTTTTGATGCACAGGGTGACGTCATGGCTGCACGTGTGGTTGGAATCCGGCAGGAGGGTGAATCCCTGCCGATTGGTGCCGTCCAGGAGGGACGAGGTACAAGGTGCACGAACAGCTGCCATGACGTCACGTAAAAGTGCGCAGGATGCGAGTTGCCGCGCTGGTGCGCATTAAAAAATAAAAGCAAGCCTCGCTTCGGGTGAACAGGATTCCCTGGGCAAGGGGTAGAAAACCCCCTTGGGCCAGGGCACAGGATGACACTAATTAGGGCGATGGGTTAGTGATAGTTAGACCGGCTTCATGGGGCAGGGGTAAGTCCTCATGGAGCCAGTGGAATGGATTAGTTAGAGGGATTCCGTTCAGATTTAGGATGGAATATGGGAATTGATTTTTGGATTTGAGGACAGTGACAGACTTATGGATGTGAAGTGGGGACGTAGCTTAGCTACGTAGTGTTAAAAAGAACGTGCTGTAGTGTAAGGGATGACAAGGGAGCACGAGGTAGTTAGGGGATGCAGTCAGAAGGATGGCAGAGTTCGGCGATGTGTGAGAGTTGAAAAGTGAAGTGGAAAAAGTACATGATGAGTGAGTGAGGCCAGCGGGTCTGTGTAAATGGAGTGAAGGTGGAATGCATGGTGCGATGAGTGATTGGGGGGAGGAGTGATTCCCATCCAAGGGACCCCGGGGTCAGTATAAAGTGAGTTAGCTGGGTAACTCAAATTGACAAAATGGAGGTCGTTTTGCTGTTGGTGGGAAAGTAGGCTCGATACCCGCTTGGAGGGGTGCAGGAGCCCTGTTGACGGGTTGGGAGCGTGGCTGCGAAAGGTTAGTATCGCTGAGTGGGTACCCCGGGCACCGGGCTAGTCGGCCGCGGTAGGCCAAGGGCCCATGAGGGGCCGGGATAGTGCAGTGGGCACGGGTGACCCGCTGATGCGGGGCCCGGGGTGCCATTGGCCACGTGGGCAGTGCGTGGGCACGGGTGACCCTCGGAAAGGGGCTCGGGGCGCCAGCCTGCAACATGAGCATTGAGGGGGAGTTGCCACGGAGGGCACTCCCCAGTTTAGGGAGCTGGTAGGCTCAGAGGCAGTGTAGTGCCCGGGGTTGCCATCGTCGGAGAATCGGCAGAGGGTAGTTCCTGCCAAGGGAGCCACGCGTCCCAGCCATGAGACCGTGCAAGGGCACGAGGGAAAACTGGAGGGCATGGCCCTAAATTTGAGAGGACACCAACACAGGCGACGGGAATCTGGGTTATTAGAACCAATAGTTTAAGCGAGAGGCGTTTGTTGAAAGTCCCGGGGTAGTTCAGGTTAATAATTGTTAGGGTAGATAGGACGTGTACCCCTCCGCACCATCCATCCCCTCGCTCTCGTTGTGGGCCGCTGGACCCACTTTGTGTTATAGATCGCTGAAGTCTGGGGAGGCCATTCTGAGGCTTTATTGTGCCTCGACGCAGGACGCTAGCTCTCCCTCATTCCCCTCCGGGAAGGGAACGTAGGGGTTGGGAGTAGGCTTGGAGATGATAGGTTAGCCGAACAGAGACATAAAGGGGGGTTAGGAGATGATTTATAGTGAGGGAAAAAATAAAAATAAAAACAATAAAATAAGTTGGGGCTAAATTGGTTTTTAACAAATTAAGGGAGTGGATATGAACAGAGACAGGCAAAGGCAATAGGTGGGGAGCGAGACAGTCAGGTAGGTCTGAGCCCACCTTCTGAGTGGCCAGCACCACCGCACTCCCTCCACCAACCTCCTCATTACAAGGCCTGTGCTGGCCACTTCATCGGCTGGCTGTTACTGCAAGGCCTGTGCCGGTCGGATCGTCGGCTGCCTGTTACTGCAAGGCCTGTGCCGGTTGGATCGTCTGGTGGCTGTTACTACAAGGCCTGTGTCGGTCGGATCGTCAGCTGGCTGTTACTGCAAGGCCTGTGCCGGCAAGTTCATCTGCCGGCTCTGGTTGTTACAGCGGCCTTGTCATGCCATGCCATGCCTGCCCACCTTTGCCATCATCCATGCCTGCTGCCCTCGTCCAGTTGCCCCGTTCTGTTTTGCATCCCCCCCCCCCTGTCATTACCATGTGCACCAGGATCACCGCGCAAATTTGCAGGGATTGCCCTGATGGCAGCTACAACACGGGACTGCACCAGCGGCCCGTGCATCGTTCATTGCTTGTGCTGCTTGAGCCGACACGGAGACTGCGTTTGCACAGCCCGTGCGCCGTTGTGTTCGCTGCGTTCATTTTAAAAGGGGGAGGTCTTGGACTACGTGTGAGCAGCCGGCCACGTTCCCCGTCACCTGCATTGCATGAGCCAGAGACTGCGTGCGAGCAGCCTGGCTCCCTGCTAACTTATTTTCTCTTTGCAGAGTCCATCGATCCTGGGCCATGGAATCGTGTAAATTATAAAGTTAAGTTGTTAAATTGTGTATTCTATGTGAGTGCGCCCCCAGCATGTTTGTCTTAGCGCCGGCAATTTATTTAAGTCGTCTGTATGAGTGGGTTTGTTTAGTTAGTTACTCAGCCCATAGGTTATTTATTTTGGGGTCACGAATACACTGAATGTTGCACTCAGGGATCCGAAGGCAAATCGTACTAGGAGAGAACTTACACATGATGGCACACGAAAATTACGACTCGGGATGAGTCTGTAAAAAAGGGAGGGGGTAGTGTTATGGCTGTGGAAATTCGCAATACACCATAAAGGGTCCTTAGATCAGTTATGACGCTAAGTTTATGTGCAGATAGTTCCCCAACATTGTTTAAAGGGAATTCGTGCGATTCACCGGGCTGCGACTCTTTGAGATAGCCGTTTTTCTGTTCTATCGTTATTTTGAACCGTCCAAAGACTTTAAACGAAAGCTCCGTGCAAGGCCTACAAGGGCGCGCGAGTTTTCCCGCCTTTTTTTGTGGCGCCGGGGCTGACGGGAGAGGCTGCGAGAGCTCGCTGGCGATTGGTGGATACGGGGTGTGAGGCGACCATGAGGAGGAAACGCCCCTTTTCGAGGAGATTCTCAAAAGGGCGAGAGGAGAGGCGGAGCCAAAAAGGGGGTGGAGCGAAGGGGCGGAGCCCCGCGCTATATTGGGTGGACCGCGCGTGGGCTCGCTCTCTTGGTGGACGTCGTGTTTGAGCTCTCTCTATCTCACCTGCCCAGATCATCGCGTTGGATTCCTCCTCTCTCCTGCCTGGGACGTGGTGTTTGGACTCCTCGGGGTCTGGGCGTCGTATTTGGACTCGTCGGGCTCTGGATCGTCAAAGGCTCGTCTCTCCCTGTGGGCACCAAGCCGTGAGGGTTGCGAGCAGTGGTCCCGGGTCGAAGCGCGCACGAGAGGAGAGTGCCGGAGGGGGCTCGCCGACCGTCGCCCCTCGAGGGGGCAGGTAACCTGCTACAGTCTCGCGGGACCCATTCGGTCTCCCAGGTCCCATGTCGTAAAGACCCAAGTGGTCCAGCCTGACCCCCTTGTCTGTGAGGGGGACTATTCTTTCCATTTATTTTGCTTTTGTATGACTGCTGTGGTGCCGTGTCCCTTCAAGTTTGATCTGTGTAAGTGACTGTACATTGCTCGTATTCGGTGGTAACGCTTTTCTTGTATATTGCATGATTTCTTGCTTGTGTTGTGTGTGCAATATGTGCTTTGTAATAAATGTCCTTGTGTGAAATGTATCCTATTCGTCGTCTCTTTCCCCATTGAAAGTGCCATCTCGAATCGTGGAATAATTAGGTGTGTTTTGAACACCAGGGTAAAGAAGAGAATCTGATCCGTCGAGGTCGGCGATAACACCGATCAGTTATCACTGTAGCACGGAACGGACCGCTTAAGTGGTTCGTGTCCTCGGCTGACCTGCAGCAAGGTACGATCGCCCGGTCAACTACTCGCGCAGGTACTTAGGTTGGTCGAATTTGGCGAGCAACCCTATCCTGCGCGGGTGGGCAATTGGCACGATCGTGGTGAGGTTAAACCCCCATCTGTGACTGGCTCCTGGTGGTAGTTCCAGGAGGGTCACGACTGAATTGTCCGTCCGGTGGGCGACGCGGTCACGATTGGAGTTACGCAATCGCTTGCACGCCTGGCGGGCCAGAATTCGTAACAATGTATGTATATATATATATATATATATATATATATATATATATATATATATATATATATGTATATATATATATATTTACGTATATATATATATATATATATTTACACATACATACATACATATAAGTTGGGTGAATATACTGGTTCTGGCTCACTTTTCCCCATGTAAATGAATGGGGGATTTTCAGCGATTCATATTTTTTTTTCCCTAAAAATAAACCCCCTTTTTATCCAAAGGTATATTTATTTGTCTCCCCTTTTAACCTGGGGACACTTTTTTTTTTCAAATAACCCATGCAATAAGATAAAGATTTGTTCAAGTACTAAAGTGGTAATGTGATTTGTTAAAGGTGATTCGAAAGAAATATCTGAAACGTCTAAGCCTCGGGACACTCTTTATCAAATAACCGATGCATATTGTTCAGCTCACTCATTGAACCTATAAAGATTTGTTCATTCTCAAATTCCTTCAATAGTTTAATTTTCTTTGCACAATAATCCCCATCTAAAATATTGAAAAACAAAACATTTGAATCTTTATATTTTTTAAGATACCCCTTTTGTGCCATTACGAAATGATAAACTTCTCTTAATGATCTCATCTGGCCACCGCCCGAGTTGCAAATCATTTTTGTACATAAACCACGCCATAAAAAAAGTTTTGTTTCAAATGTTTTCAGTTCATGCCATGAAAATGAGGAAGTGTTTTTTTGACACGAACTGAAAACATTTGAATCAAAATCATTTTAGGGCATTTTAAGTATGTTTTAAAAATGATTCATACAATTTGAGAATATATCACCCAGTTATTTTCCAAGCTGTCTCGCCCGAAGCGTCATTTCCTGTGGCCACACCCAATGATTAAGCAATCTCCTCATCGTTGCCTTATAAGTGATTCGCCAGACAAAGTTTCTGCCAGACGGGATTTTCATTTTTACAACTGAGACATGAGCGATCTTTCTTCCGCAAACAAAACAGCTCAACACAAAGTTGGTAAGCTTGTGTATAGGTTCCTCTTTGAACGATGAAGCAATTGATTATACATTAAATCGTGATAATTCTGATATTTTTTTTTTTTCTTGGCAGGTCCTTGGAAGAAGTGGAGTTCACATATCACGATGAGGTGCATCAAATGAATGCTCTTATTGAAGAGGTCAATGATTTTAGAAGAGAATTGAAAAACATTTATAATGACTGGTACGGTCTTATCACGGCCTCTGATCTCGAATAAATTAAACCAATGGTGAGACGTGTGTGTGTGTGTGTGTGTGTGTGTGTGTGTGTGTGTGTGTGTGTGTGTGTGTGTGTGTGTGTGTGTGTGTGTGTATATGTGTATATGTGTGTCTGTGTGTGTATATGTGTGTGTATATACATATAATTATATATATATATATATATATATATATATATATATATATATATATATATATATATATATATATATATATATATATATGTGTGCGTGTGCGTGTGCGTGTGTGTGTGTGTGTCTCTTTCCCTATCTGTTTGTCTCTCTCTATCTCTCCCTGTCTGTCTCTTTGTATCTCTCTCTGTCTGTCTTTCTACCTACCTCTCTCTGTCTGTCTCTCCATCTATACCCTTGACTCATTATTTTTTTTTTTCAGCTCGATCACACACAATAAGCTGTTGAAGCAATCTGGTACAACACATGATTTTCTGGAGGTAAATGTTTCTGAATTATTATTTAGTTATTTGTTTATTTATTCTTTTATTAATATCACTCTCTCTTTGGAATGTCGCCTTATGTTGGTTGCATCATTATTTTGGACGCGGTTTTACCAGTACAATGGAATTCATTTTATTGGCCTTGGAAGAATGACAGGCTGAGTCGGCCTCCTGGTGTGTTAATTCAGTGGTCAACGAGGCTTGAACTTAGAACCAACACCAGGCTTACTCATATTACCATGTAATGATCTTGATAAAACCTAATTATTATCCACTTTTTGTTTTAAAACAGAATATGGTGTCTGAGTTTCGAAATCACAAGACATCTGAAGAAGATTGCTGGGAAAGATTATACATTCTCGCAAATGAATATTTAATATTTTCAAATTTGATTAATTATATTTGTTTTGTTTACAATTACTTGATTTTGAATTTCAAAAAAAGGATCAAGACATGAAGGAGAGGGAGGGAGGGGGGGGGGCAGGTGCGCTCCCCCAACGACCCATCACCCCCTCATCCCACCCCTCCCCTCCCCATGTGTGTGTGTGGGGAAGGGTGGGGGTGGGATGAGGGAGGTGGTGGGTCAAAGGTGGGGGTGCACAGGGGGTGGGGCTTGTGTGGGCGGGGCTTGTGTGGGTGGGGTTTATGTGGGCGGGGCTTCGGTGTGGGCGGGGCGTGTGTGGGCGGGGCGTGTGTGGGCGGGGCTTGTGGGAGGGCGTTTATGTGGGTGGGGCTTGTGTGGGCGGGGTTTGTGGGAGGGCGTTTATGTGGGTGGGGCTTGTGTGGGCGGGGTTTCGATGGGGTTTATGTGGGTGGGCTTCGGTGAGGTTTGTGTGGGCAGGGTTTATGTGGGTGGAGCTTGTGTGGGAGGGGTTTATGTGGGCAGGGTTTATGTGGGCGGGGCTTCAGTGGGACTTATGTGGGAGGGGTGAATGTGGATGAGGCTTATGTGGATGAGATTTGTGTGGATAAATGGATGGGTGGATGGGTGGATGAGTGGAGCTTGTGTGGATGGGTGGATAATTTTTTTTAATTAAATAAACATGTTGTATGTGCGGAACTAATTAACTAATCACTAATTATGTGAATATGATGAATATGCGTTGAGCTTGTGTGCGCTTTGTGTGTGTGGTGCTTGTGTGGGGTGGAGTTTTTGTTTGGAGCTTGTGGGGGGTTTGTGTGTGGTGGGGTTTGTGTGGGGTGGGGTTTGTGTGGAGCTTGTGTGGGGTGGGGTTTATGTGGGTGGGTTTTGTGTGGGCGGAGTCAAAAAGGGGCGGAGTCAAAAAATTTCAATTTATCTTTGTCTTTTGTAATTCCTGTGAATAAAATGAACCTAAAATCTCTTCCCCTTCCAAATCATATATCTTATAAGTCCAAGGAACCGTATCTATTACATCAACAATTTTAAAAAGTTCGTTCGTCCATCGTTTAATATAACCCTTTTCAAAATGAGATTTCCACCTATATATTCTTACGATATCACCAACTTTGAACTTAGGTTTTCTGACATTAATCTCTTTTTCATATTTTAATTTTGTAAATGTTTCTGATGGTTTCATATTTGTTTACGTGTGAATCGTGTCATTATACTTATCCACAATATCCTGAATAAAAGATGACCATTGTTGTGAACCGAGTTGTGTGAATTTTTTATATAATCTCTCTTTTAAGGTACGATTAAAACGTTCAACAACAACTGCCTTCCCTTCATTAAAGGTACTGTATAATGTAATACTGTTATTTTTTAGAAAATTCATAAATGTCTTGTTATAAAACTCTCTACCCTCATCAGTCCACAATTTTTTAGGTTTTCTCTTACTTTTATTAAATATCTGTTGAAAGGCTAACATAAGAGTATTACCTGTTTTGTTTTTTAATGGTACAACCCATGCGTATCTACTCCTCAAATCAATAACGGTTAAAGCATACTTGTACCCCTTATCATTATTGAGTTCAATCAAATCAGCAGACCAGATATAATCAACTTCCTTGGAATAAACTTTCCTTCTCTGAAACTTTGTGAATATTGGTTTATGTAATTCATCAGCTAATTGCTCTTCAGTCTTAATGACATCATTAGAGCCTATAAGTTTTTGAATTTCCAAGTCCAAGTTTCAATTTAGCACTGATCATCTTCTTCACAATGAACCGATCAACTTTTTCTCTCAAGGTTGGATTTTGTATCAGAGACAAATTATACAACATTTCTCTATCGGCTTCATGCTTTTCTTCCAACGTTGTGGTATTCCCATAATCAATATCGTGTCTCATGCACACTTCATCAACTCTATTGATGGGTTTACTCCATGATTTAGGATTGTCTGCCTCATCTAATCTTTTATCCAAGTTTGTGCCTGGACCACAGAAAGAATACCCTGGAAGATGTAATTCCCTGGTATTCCAGTAGTTGTAAATTTACTTCCTGATAAAAACTTTTGTATATCTCCTCCTCGTTTGTGTTTGGAGATAAATTGATTTTTTTATGAACCACACACCGAACATATACCTTTTTGTATAACCCTGTTATTTTTACTTTTAATATATGAAATATTTTTGGTATTAGTTTTCTTTTTACATTTGAGACAATAACTCATTTATTTATGTGAAAAATTCCTGCAGAGTGCAAAAACCTTTTTAGTTTCCAACATGCACATTTGAATCTTAATTTTTAAAACATAAAGAATCCTTAGAAATGCCTTCACTCTCTCCTCCATTTATTTAAGAAAAAAAATAAAAATGAAAAACTTGAATTAAAATGAATATCTTGTCGATGTCAATATTCTTGTCGAAAGTATTGCAAATAGACTTGTCAATTCTTTGTTTTCCTCCTCGGTGGGTTGAGTTATTTTCTGTAATACCCCCAATCTTTTTTAATCTCACTGGTTTCCATATTTTGATATTTATTTTGTCTCGCTCTTTCCTCCCTCTCCTTCTCCCTCTCCTTCTCTCTCTCCTCCCTCTCCTTCTCTCTTCTCCCTCTTCTCCTTCTCTTTCTTCTACCTCTCCTCCTTCTCCCTCTCCTCCTTCTCTTTCTTCTCCTTTTCCTCCTCTTCCCTCTCTTCTTCAACTCCTTCCTCATCCCTTATTATCCTTGAATCGCTTACACCCCATAGAATATCATACATATATTTATCAGGATTTCTTGTTATTCCTGTATCCAAAATAATTTTTTTTACAACAGGAAACCAATAAAATTTCTTTTGAATTTCTAAAAGAGCCTTACCTTTTCTTAACTTTATAATTTTTTCATTATTTAACATTCTAATTAAATCTAAAGTTGTCGGTTTCTCAACATCAGCATAATGCCAATCTTTTATTGAAAATACCTCATTCTTATGTTGTAGAACATATTTATTAAAATACCGAATACCCTTTTCTTGAAGGTATGCTTGGACACAGAAATGATAATTTTCTTGAAACCTTCTTGCTGTCATTTATGTATTAGAAATATATGTTAGAATAATATTATGGCACGAAACACCTCCCCATCTTCCCATAGTTAAATCATTTTGTATTTCCTTACTTATTATATATAATCCTGTTTTTTCTGTTTTCATGATATAAACAAAGGCAAAACCATTATTATATTTACCCTTATTAAATTCTTTTATTTGTTGTTTACTAATCGTGGCCCCACAAAACTCATTCTCGATACCAAGTGGATAATATTCTTCCTTACGAGACTGATTTAATTGTTCCAGGTCTTCGAGGTTAATTTTAAATGACCAATTATACCCTAAATCATTCATATCATACCCCCATTGTTCTATTCTCATACAAACGATACGCCCTTCTTTATAAAAATTTATTTTAATTCGAACTGTGAATTCTGTATGACCTGGAGATAATATCAACACTTCTGTATCTTTGGAATACACGGCCGTTTTATTTAAGGATATATATATTGTGATAAATCGCTTAATCTCACCAAGTCATTCGCATCAGTCGGGCTTGGATAATTTTTTAATTTATAAGCATTTTTCATGTTAATATTTTTGGTTATATTATATTTATGTCGTTCAGCCTGTGCCTTTGTGTAATAATTTGATAAATCAATATCCAGTTCTTGGGATACACCAAAGATAGAACCATCTTTACCAACATAAGTCATTTATATTAGATTAAAAATAATATCGTAAAATGTTTTATTTTTGTTGAGTAGAAATAACACATATAGACATAATTGACCACAACACTTGGAATTTAATTCTTGGACTTTAAATGTTTGATAAACACCATTCTGTAAGAATTTTATAACTTCAACAGGTGGTGGAAGACCAAAACTATCAAAATAATATTTGTCTTGACTATTAAAAATACAAACCCAATGAGAACCGTTCCCATTATTATCTTCTAAGTTCATAATAATATTCTTTGTATGTTTCGGCACATTTGTTAATTCATCTCTCATACAAATAACCACATGATGAATTTTTAATTTCTTACAATATTTGACAAGTTGTAAATTTGATGTTGTATTCTTTCCAAATTCTTTAAACCACTCATCAATGCTCATTTATTTATTAGAAAGATATAATCCATTACCTCTTTTCGTTAATTTTACACCTGCTTGTGCTATAGAAGAAAGCATATCTCCAACTAACAATCTCACTTTATCAGGCAGACCTTCAAGTTTTTCAGCAAAATCTACAATTACACCACTTCCACTAATTTGTTTCTCCAACTCTTTGTTATGTCTTTCCAATTCTTTTTGAGCCTGGAGTTGAGCCTTCCTTTCGTTGGCAGTTTTCACTGCTGTTGAAATACCACCCGTCAATGCTCCAACCGCACTTAAACCAGCAAATAAAGGAATTAGAAATGGGAGAAATCCTCCACTCGTCTCTCTTATTGAATATTTTTTCAACATTGGTTTTGTCATTTTAATTTTAAGTGAGCCAGTGTCATTCAAGATTTTAACCTGTTCTCTTGTGAGCAAAACATCAATTCTTACTGCTCCTTTTCTCTGAATTGTATTAACGTTAATCGTACAAGGCTTTTGATTTTGAACACAAGATGATAGTTTATGAAGATTGATTTGATTAACATATACCCCAGTTGGTACTTTGCCACTCATTTATTTAACAAAAAATTATGTGAGACTAATCATCACACCATTATCTGTATTAATCTGTAATTCTGTTTCTTCCAAAAGCAAACAATATGTATCAACTTCTTCACTCTCTCCTCTTTCAATGTATAGGGAAGTATCCACTCGATTAGACTTTATAGTTTCCTTTTGAGCGCTCAGGTCAAACGCATAGATTGTATACAAACTTTTAAATGCTGTCATATCCAAAATAGGTTCTTTATTTCCATTACTTTCACACACCTTTTGGTAAGACTTGTATGCTTCAGCAAAATCATTTTTTTCCCAATTAATTTCCAATCTATCTCGTGGATAAAATGTTCCATCTAGAGAAACGCGAAGTTGTTTCACCTTAGCATTATCACTCAATGCATTATTCTTATCAGTCGCAGTATCACCATCTGGCTTTTTAAAAATGATCCACAGATATCGTGGCTTTCCTTCCAGAACACCCAAATTCCACGTGTAAGTAGTTTGGTTGTGTTTAACGTGTTGACATCTTCTTTTGAGGTATGATACACTGAGTGGTTTCTTTGAGTCAAGTCTTCTATTCAACATCTCTTCTGTTTTAAGATTAGGAGTATATTCACTGATATACCAACTCATTTCCTCAATTACAAATTTATTCTGTTCACCAAAAGCACTAACAACACCAAAAAGCAATCTATTTTCATTATCATTCCTTTGTACTTGAAATCTAATTTTAAGACCATACAGAACTTTATCATGATCACAAAATCCAAATATACCTTTAAGAGGAACTGCCACAGTCAAACTATTTTCTGCTTTTGTATCATCATTATACATTCCTTTCCTTTGAGTATATCCAGGGTTTGTGTTTGTTCCCGTTGACATATCAGGAATAAAACCTTCGACAGACCCCTTTCCCATTCTATCACTGAATGTATAGAGTGTAAATTTCATCATTTCAGATACAGCAGAGACATAATCAACCGCTTCAACTTCTTGTGTTCCAATATACAAACGCACACTATCAAACATTTTCCAGAAGAAATCATTTACAAGTGTAGCGTTTGTGTTATTCCCAGCTTTAGTGAATTTAAATTTACACAACAAGAAACTTTCGGAGAGATTCAAATAGGTTTGTTGATTATTTATTTCAAAACTTTTTGGACCATTCGTATTCCAGTCTGTTCCAGTTATTGCATTTACCTTGAAGTAATATTCTTTTTTAGTGGAGCTTGAGATAATAATAGTATCATCCAAATCATAGATACTATCAATTGCTTCCATACTTGTATTTATTTAGGAAAAAAAGACGTTAAAACTTTTGAAACCCTGATCCAAGTATTCAAATTATTTTCTGTCGTTCTTGGGGGGACAACTGAGTTTTGCCTTTCTTAATTTCTTTTATTGCTTGTAATTTATGAGATTCCTTCTGGGCATCTTTTATGCTCTTTACAGCACCTGCTACATTTCCCACAGCAGAAGCAGTTGAACCAATTAGATCTTTATGTTTTAGAATAGTTGAACCAATACCCATGAGAGTATCAATTATCCCATCTCCTCTAAATTGATGTCCAACACCCCTTTGTCTCTTAGGTTTATAGTATCCTCTACCAAGATACATACCTTCACCCTTGTAGTATGGGGAAAGGAACATCCCATCCCCTGTAATTATTTTATATTTTCCCAACTCGTGTTTCCTCACAATAACCATCGTATTTATTTCTTGGAAAACTTCACGTAGGTGAATTCTGATGGATATAACTTCTCCATTAAAAGAAATCATACGATTATCTTGGTCGGTTATCTTAAAATTTACTCTGTGTATGGTTTTTCCTGACACAGGGAGATAAACTAAATTTTTAGGTTCCATATTGAATTTATAACCAATTGGGGTTGAGTATGCGCTGAATGAAAATATTATATTTGTTTTTTTTCCATCATTATAAGCACCATCAATCAAATCACAGTGAATTAACACCAAATTTATTCCTGAGGATATTTGAATGACATTATCACTGTAAAACGTCCCATTAGTTTCAATCTTTTTTGAGGAGAAACCCAATAACTCTCTAAATGAATTATCAATTGTGAAATCAACCTTGTAGTTATTTTTAACTTTAATCGTTGATTTTGAAGTATGTTTTTGAATGTCTATAACAATATTTTTTGGTTCATCACCCTGTTCTTTCATAAGACGAGCAATTTCGGAAGATATTTGAGAAATCTCGTATGCTCCGGGTGAGACTGTTATCGTTTTGTATCCACTTCCGGGATTATAACTAAACTTGTCATTTTTATCAGTTATATTAAATAAGGTATTATAAGTTTCCATGGACAATAAAGATGCCTCATATTCTTTTGTTGGGTCAAGTTGTAGTGGGTATGGGAATGAAGATGTGTGGTCGCTTGTTGTGAAATTAAAACTCAGGATTGTGCTTCTCATCTTATTTAATATGAGATAAAATGTCTTTATATTGAGATTTATTAATTATTTTCATGTTCATCAACTGGTCTAAAATGGCTGATGCTTCATTAAAACAATTGTTATTTCCAGCATTCTTACAACCTAACAACAATAACAGTCTATTAACTAATTGCGATGGGTCATTTGGAAGAAAACTAATACCTGAACCAAGGATACTTAAAGCCTGAATAATGTGTTTCTCCTTCTCATTTTTCCTACTTTTACTAGAAATACTAACCCTATAATTTAGAGTGTTCAGCAGATCAATATATACTCTATCATCATTATTTTTCATATCCAATGGTTTATCAATATACTTTGATTCATCCCTCACAGTTGAACCTTGTCTTCCATCTTTTGTGAGAAGAAACATTAATCTCGGAGTTAGTTTAACAGGGGGTTGAGCAGAACCTAAGAACCTTAATTCATCATTAAATATCAATACCTTTTCTTGAACAAGATGAAATATTGCTGGTTGTTCTGTTGGAATGAGTCCTGCTTTGGTTTTTGAATCCGCTGAATATTCATTGTTTTGAAGAGCATTCACAATATAATCAGGGGGTCGATTAATCTCTTCCAGTTGTTGAAATAAACCTTCATCATCATATACCTTTAATTCTCCTAAATGCTCTAATTCTTCCTCCGTCATTTGATAATCAGGGGATCGATTAATCTCTTCCAGTTGTTGAAATAAACCTTCATCATCATATACCTTTAATTCTCCTAAATGCTCTAATTCTTCCTTTCTTTTTTTTAAAAAAAGAAATTTTTTAAAAAAAATCTTTTAACATTTGAAGTTTTTTAGGAGTATATTCTACTGTGGGAACTGTGGAAACATCTTTCATTTTTTCTTGGGAAGTTTTTAAAAGTGGTTTGAAAAATTTCTCTTGTTTTCTTTCAAATGCTTCTTCGCCCGTTAGTTTCTGTCTGCGTTTCTTCTTTATGTCTTCCTGCTGTTTTACAACTTTTGAAACCAACTCTTGATGTTCCTTAAATCTTCTTGCTCTTTCTTTTGCATCCATTTATTTATTGTAAAATATCATTTAATGAATTGTAAAGATCAACAGGGAAATTTTCCTTTTCTTCATCATTCAAGTAGATGTGTTCAAATAAATCCTTTTCTTTAAATATTTCATCAAATTCTTTATTAACATTGATCTGAGTTGTAATTTCTTCTTCACTAATACTTGCATCTCTGCTTTTCATACGTTTGCGTTGAGTTTCTTCATCAACATCAAAACCGAATGATAAAATCTTCACTCCGCTCAGATGTTTAATAATTTTTTTTTTTTTTTTTTTTTGTATACCTTGGTCGAGGCTCGTATGAGAGCTAACACACAACTCACAGCAAGGAGGTATGAGACAAGAGGGGCGGGAGTGGAAGGGACAAAACAGTGGGGAACAGACACATTAGGTGAACTGTGGAAGGGAGAGGGATGGGGATGGGACGGGGAACATGGCGAAGAGAAGATGGACATTTCAGGGACTTTCAGGAAGGAAAGTAGGAGAAATGAAGGAAGTGGGCTTGGGTGGATTATCGGGGGTAGAAAAGATCGAGGATTTGGATGGGGGAAGATAAGAGGTGGTGGTGAACAGCTGTTTTGAAAGCCTGGAGGGAAGAATGGGAAAGAATAGAGTGAGGAAGTTTATTCCAAAGGCGGGAAAAAGAGGAATGAAAGAGTGAAGATGAGCAGTGATTCGTGATTTTGGTAGTTTTACCAGAAGGGGGTTGTTGGCGGACCTTGAGCGCCCTGTGGAAATGTGGTGGGGACAAATCGCAGAGAGAACAGGGGGGGGCAAGGCTGGAGAGGAGTCGGTAGAAGACAGAAAGACCACCGACCAACCTGCGGTGATTGAGTGAGAGGCCCAAAGACTCAGCTTCATTGCGGGAGATGCCGATGATCTTAAATGCCCTGGTTTCGACAGCGTGAAGCCGAGAAAGGTGGGAGGCAGGAGCACCAGCCCAGAGGGGAGAGCAGTACTCCATCAGGCTACGGACAAAAGCTTTGTAAGTGGTCAGGAGCTCAAGAGGGCCGAGGAAGGACTTAGCACGACGGAGGATTCCCAGTCGGCGACTGGCTTTTGAGGCGAGGTTGGAAATGTGACTTTCCCAGGAAAGGTCATGGCAGATAGTGAGAATTTGTCTCGTTTTTTTTTTTTTTTTTGTCTCGAGAATTTTTACAATTTGTCTCGTTCCTTCTGGATTAGTTTCTAATATCCCAAGACCACCAGATTTTAGTTTCCTTAACTCACTCTTACAATGTGAATATTTTGTTGTACCAAGAGAAACCTCCTCAAATATTTGACCTTCATTCCTCAATCGCATATGTTCCTCCACTGAAATATAGTGATAATCTTCACCTTTTACTTCTCCAGGTCTTATTGCTCTAGTTGTTGTTGATACAATGCGTATCACGGGGTGTTTTTTAAGTAAATTTACAATATTCTCATTTGTACTACACAAGAACCTTGATTTATGAAAGTTTTTTCCAGAAGCAGATTTACCCACAAGATTTACAATAATAGTTGTCATTTATATATGTAATTGTTTATAAAACAAAAAATATATCCCTTAATATCTCATCTTGTTTCACAACAATATATTTATATTTTTCAGTCGTGTGCTTCATGTAATCCTCAAATTTCTTTTTACTACATAATGTAGAACAATTATCTCTCCAAAAATTATTGATATTTATTGAATTTAACTTGAATAAAATAAAAGTATTAGCATTGTTTCTGATGGAACGACGAGGAAGTTGAAAGTACGATTGACTAAGATAAATACAATTACAAGAAGAATGTCTCCCTCTTGTGTAGTAGCTGTCCATTACCGTTTGGTTTCTCTCATTAACACAATCATCAAAGATAACGAGGTTCTTTTTTGATTTATCCAAATATTGGGGAGACAGTATATCATCCGTATTATCACTAAGAATACAAGTTATCGGATTTGATTTCTTTTTACATCTCTGTGTATCACAAAATAGTTGAATTATATCTTCAATGTTATAATCATTTAGGTTTTTTTGACGTTTAAATAAACCGATTATATCTTCTTTTTGAAGACCAGCATTAAAACCTTGTGAGAGTAGTTGATACTCTGGTTGAAAACTCGACTTTGTGAAAATTATTAAATTATCATAATCTAAAAAGTTGGGAGTGAGGAGCATCTTTAAAAGTAAGCAGGTTTTTCCACATCCACTTGAACCAACTATGAGACATCTTAATGAATTTGGGAGATTTTTATGGTTGTTAAATTTTATATTATTTTCCCAAATGGGTAAAAAAATCATTCATTTATATATTTGGAAAACAGGTTATTTAATTTATTATTGGCTTTTTTAGAAACTCTATATTTTATCCTAAGTTCAGGTTTAATTTCAAGATAATCCATTATTTTATTTATACAATATCTTGTGTTGATATTTCCCTGAAAATTACATCCATGAATAATATATAACAACAATCCTTTGAACATTTCTCTTATATGTTCAGCTTCTTCCCTTGTAAGGAAAGGTGTGTTATCACCCTCATACTTTACATTCATTTCTCTAATCAATCTTGTAAAGTAATTCATTTTTGGTGTAAATCTAAAAGAATTATTTTCCTTTTTATATTTTTTATTATCATTAATTAGAAGATAATCACAGAATATACATTGTTTATAGGCTTTTGACTCTGTGTTTAATCCCCGTCTTTCACACGCAGGACAATTCTCAAATTTGTCATATGGAGAATCAGGAAAGTCTAGCATATTTATAAAGTAAAACTTTACTTAAACTGAAATTCATCTATACTTTCAGTTGTATATTGACTCATATTTAATAATATTACCATCGATATCGATATACTTTTTTCATTACCAGATTCAACGACAACATTTTTTATATTAAAGGTAATTTTAAAATGATCGTTAACTACTATTGAACGAAATGTCATTTCACCTGATATATTTACATCCTTTATTTCATCAGGATTTACATCTTTAGGGTTGTTGAAAAAAATACAAATTTCTCCTTGCATATTACAGATGGTCTTATCTTTTCTTTCTAAAGCTTCATCCATAAGGTTTTTGTTTTTTGATACTTTTTCTTGTTTCATTGCTTTTTCTAGTTTTGAATATATTACCAGAAGGAGAGGAGAAACTTTTGTTAGAGATACTTTAATTGATGTTCTACCAGGTATACTAAAAGCCCTTCCACTGAAGGAAATTGAAGAACTCATATTATTTACCATAATTGTTTTTATCCAATAGTTGTTATATTTATCTTTGTTCAATTTTACATCCTTGACATATTTCTCAGTATCTTTAACAAATGAAGCGATTGATTGAAACTTGTCTTTTGTGTCTTGAAACATTGTATTTATTAAGTGAAAAAGTTGGAGGATAAAATGGTTTTAAGCACAGATTCACCTGTAAAATAAACGAAATTTTCATCAAGAAAATTTTAGTTTAAGCAAAGATTTATTATATAAATATGGTGAATACAACATACTGCGATGTTTGCAATCACAAATATAAACATTATAGAAAACACCTCCGAACCAACAAACACACATTTAATCTATTTCATAAAATATCTCCTCTTGAGTTGGAAAGAAAACATTGTGATATCTGTTCAAAGGATGTTTTGAAGAGAAGTTATAATAAATCACATCTTCAATCACAAAAACACAAGAAAAATGAGTTTAAAGTAAAGGGAGACTATTATATTGAAAACACTGATGGGGCATTTAAAGGGCATATAAAAATAAGGATTTTTCAATTTGGAGAACCTGGTCCATCATCAATAGCTGAATCAATTGAAATAGTGAAACCTGATGTTGAAAAAGTTATTAAAAAGACATTAAAAGAAATGAAAACTTTAAAGTTTTATATGGGAGTGAAAATGAATATGAAAAGACAAGATGAAGAACAAACTCCTTTTATGAGAACAGATCTTCATTTTATAACATCATTTCAAGATTTTTTTAAATAGTGGGGTTTATGAAGAACTATCAAAACAAGAGGAGGATGTTGATAATACAGTGGTAGGAAGTGGATTCAATATTTAAAAAATCATCTTTTTAGATATACACATTCTAAAATCAAACCCTCTTAAAGCTTCTTCTTATATTGAATTACCAAAAGAAATAAAACTAAAGAAGGCAGTTGTTAATATTAAGAACAATGATAATAAATGTTTTCTCTGGTCTGTTCTTGCTCACTTTCATCCACCAAAATGTAATTCAGAAAGAGTAAAACAATATATGAAATATGAGAATACCTTGGACATTAAAGATTTTAAATTCCCAATGCCACTAACAGATATTCCTAAATTTGAGAAAAAGAATAATCTTTCTATTAATGTATATGGATTAACGGATACAAACAAAGTTCAAATATTAAAAATTTCAAACAACTATAAAAATGAAGAAACACACATTGATCTTTTATATTTTAGTGTTGGAAATAATTCACATTACACATACATCAATAATTTATCAAGATTAATCTCTTCTCAGGTATTCAGAACAGCAAACAAAATATATCCTTGTAAGCGATGTCTTAATTCATTTCATACAAAAGAACGATTAGAACAACATTCAAAATATTGTAGTAATCATAAATCAGCTGTAATTACAATGCCTAAACCTGGTGAAAAGATTTCTTTTGAAGATTATAATAAATCTATCATGCACCCATTTGTGATATACGCTGATTTTGAGTGTATCCTTAAAAAGATAAATACTGCTTCTCCTAATCCAAAAGAATCATATACAAATAAATATCAAAAACATATTCCTTGTGGTTTCTGTTATTATATCAAATCATCTGTTGGAGAAAAGTATAACAAACTTGAACATTATAGTGGAAAAAAAGCTTCACAAGAGTTTGTAAAACGATTAGAAAAGGATTGTATGAGACTCACTAAATTAATGAAAGAAAGAAATGAACCGATGAAATTAACCAAAGAAGAAAAATTAGAATTTAGAAAGAACAATATCTGTCATATTTGTGAGGGGGAAATTAAGGAGTCTAAAGTTAGGGATCATTGTCATCTTACTGGTAAATATAGAGGTCCCGCTCATTCCTGTTGTAATCTTAATTAGAAATTACCTTCTTTTATTCCAGTCTTTCTTCACAACAGCGCCAACTATGATACACATCTATTTATAAATGAACTTTCAAAAACACCAGGGAATATTTCTGCCATAACAAACACAAGTCAAAAGTATATTTCATTTACAAAAATGATATTCACAAAACCTTTAACTCGTTTCTAGATTCTTACAAGTTTATGGGAACACCACTAGCCTACCTCGCATCAAATCTAAGCTCCACGGACTCTTTTCCAAATCTTAATTCATTCTTTCCAAAAGAGGAAATTCTCACTAAAGAGGAAATTCAGATTAAAGAGAGAATTCAAAGTAAAGAGGAAATTCTAATTAATGAGGAAATTAATGAAGAAATTCTAACTGAAGATGAAATTCTAATTATAAAGAAAATTTGAACAATGAATGAAATTCTAACTAAAGAGGAAATTCTGATGAAGAATGAAATTCTGATTAAAGAAGGAATTCTCACGAGAGAGGAAATTCAAACAAGGAATGAAATTCAAAGTAAAGAGAAAATTCTTACAAGTAAGGGAATTTATCCTTATGATTATATGGATTCATTTATGAGATTTAAAGAAACACAACTTCCTTCAAAAGAAAGTTTCTATAATAACCTTTATGAAGCAGAGATAAGTGATAAGGAATATAAACACGCACAAGAAATATGGAAAATATTTAAGATAAAGAACCTTGGAGAATATCATGATTTATATCTAAAAACAGATGTTTTATTGTTAGCTGATGTGTTTGAAGCTTTTAGATCACTCTGTCATAATAAAAATTGTTATGGATTAGATCCTGCCCACTATTTCACAGCTCCTGGTTTAGCTTGGAGTGCAATGTTGAAAATGACAAAACAAGATATAGATTTAATCAGTGATGTTGATATGCTTTTGATGATTGAGAAGTCCAAGAGAGGTGGAATATCACAAGTATGTTCAAAAAGATATGCTAAAGCAAATAATAAATATCTTCCAAATTATGATAGTGAAAAAGATAGTAATTATTTGATGTATTTTGATGCTAATAATTTGTATGGATGGGCAATGTCTCAATCTCTGCCTTATGGTAAATTAGAGTGGGTGGAAGAAAAGGATTATGAAAAGGCTTTGATGAATATTGTTATTTCTTCTCAAGAGGAATTGAATGACGAAGAAGAAGGTTATTATTTTGAAGTTGATTTGAGGTACCTGAGTGATCTTCATAATAAGCATAAAGACCTTCCTTTTGCATGTGAGAAAGAAACCCCAAAGAAAGAATGGTTCAGTGATTATCATAAAAGTTTTAATATTAAAGGCAAATCAACAGAAAAGTTATTAACAACATTCTATGATAAAGAGGGATATGTTTTGCATCAGAGAAGCTTAAAACAGTTTTTGAGAGAAGGATTGAGAGTAGCTAAAATTCATAGAGTTTTAAAATTTAAACAAAGTCCTTGGGTGAAAATGTATATTAAATTCAATACAGATATGAGAGCAAATACAAAAGTAAAATTTGAAGGGGACTTTTATAAATTAATGAATAATGCTGTATTTGGAAAGACTATGGAAAATGTTAGAAACAGGCAAAACATTAGATTCGCAACATCTTGGAAAGAAGCTTCGAGATTGATAAATAAACCAAGTTTTGAGAGAGAAGAGGTTTTTTTCAGAGAACTTTTCTGCAATTCATATGAAAAAGGAAAGTATTGTAATGGATAAACCAATTTATATTGGAACAGCAGTTCTTGATTTATCAAAGATATTGATGTATGATTATTTGTATAATGATTTAAAGAAAGAGTATGGTGAAAATGTTTCATTGTTGTATATGGACACTGATAGTTTTATCCTAGATATAAAAACTGATGATGTTTATAAAGATATGAAGAAAAATATTGGAGTATATGATACAAGTAATTTCAGCAAGAAGAGTGAGTTATTTTCCAAAAAGAATGAAAAGGTTATTGGTAAGTTTAAGGATGAGTTGGGTGGAAAAGTAATGAGTGAGTTTATTGGATTGAGAGCAAAGGCAAATGCTTATAAGTATGGTGATCAGATTGATAAGAGGTTAAAGGGAATAAAGAAATATGTAAAAAAGAAATCAATAACTTTTAGAAATTATTACAATTGTTTGATGAATAAGAAAGAAGAATATAGGAAAATGAATACAATAAGAAGTTATAAACATAACATATATAGATATAATATGAAGAAGTAAATAAAAAGGCATTAGGAGCCTTTGATGATAAGAGATTTATTTTAGATAATGGAATAGATTGTGTTCCATATGGATATTGTATGATAGAGTGAATAGAATAGATTGTGTTTTAAAGATGGGAAGATGGGTTAGGGTTTTTTAAGGGCTACCGCCACGTTTTTTCGCAATATATAAATGGTCAAACCAAGTATTAATCAAACTAAAGAGTGGAGAAAATCTCAGTCTTGGTATATAAATGGAAAACATAATGAATGTGAAAAATATCAAATAAGTCTTATTGAAAAAATAACTAAAACAAAGGTAAATAAAACAAATAAGCGAATCAATTTAAAAAGTAGTAAGTTAGAGGATGTAAAGAAAAAAATGAATATCCTTGAATGGACTGAAAACTTTGATGGTTATCAATTGAACAATGAAAAAACAATTTACTATAATCTCAAAATGATATGTGGCTCAGGAGGTGGTCAAACAAGAGCATTAAGAGAAGTTTATCATTTCGTAATAGCACAAAAGGGGTATCTTAAAAAATATAAAGATTCAAATGTTTTGTTTTTCAATATTTTAGATGGGGATTATTGTGCAAAGAAAATTAAACTATTGAAGGAATTTGAGAATGAACAAATCTTTATAGGTTCAATGAGTGAGCTAAACAATATGCATCGGTTATTTGATAAAGAGTGTCCCGAGGCTTAGACATTTCAGATAATTCTTTCGAATCACCTTTAACAAATCACATTACCACTTTAGTACTTGAACAAATCTTTATCTTATTGCATGGGTTATTTGAAAAAAAAAAAGTGTCCCCAGGTTAAAAGGGGAGACAAATAAATATACCTTGGGATAAAAAGGGGGTTTATTTTTAGGGAAAAAAAATATGAATCGCTGAAAATCCCCCATTCATTTACATGGGGAAAAGTGAGCCAGAACCAGTATATTCACCCTACTCATATACATATACATATTGTGGATTTCCACCCGCTGGCGTGCGAACAACCGCGTCTAACCAATAGCGGTCAATTCGCCCACTGAACGGACAATCCAGTCGCGGCTTTCTGGATCAATGCCGGAAACCAGCCCTGGGTGTGTTTTTAACCACACCACAACCTTGTCCGTACTCTACCCGCGCTACAGGGTCCGATCGCCAAATCTTTGATTTACCTAATTATTCACGCGGGTCGGTTCCCGAGAGATTGTACCTCAACGGGACCACGTGGAAACGAGCTGCTTAAGCAGCTCGCTTCCTTTTGGGATAACCGAGCGGGGTATTATCGCGCAGTCCCATTGGACCTGATCACTTTACCGGATATTTAAAAACCAATTGTATTCCGAGTGCAAGATGGCAGCTCATTTAAGGGAAGAGGACGCAACGAACAGGTTTACATTCACACAAGGACATTTATTATAATAAAGCATGTATGCAATTAAACAAGACAAAACACGTATGCAATTATACAAGCTATGAACCAGAACTATGTAACCAGAACCAGAACTATATAACTATGAACCAGAATAGCACTAAGTTCCTTGACTTTGCAAGAAGTCATGGACTTAGGGTGGCTGGTTCATGGTTTCAGCGCCCACAAGCTCATCGCTGGACTTGGTATTCCAACGCTGGCGGTGTGGCAAAGGAGAATGACCATGTCCTCATTGACAGTCGTTGGAGGATGATCCAGAACAGCAGGGTCTACTGGAGTGCTCAGTTCCTCAATACTGACCACAGGCCTGTTGTAGCAACTCTAAAGCTGCACCTTAAATCCTGGAGAATGGTACCATCCCAGCCGAGGCTGGATGTTGGCCAGCTCAGGGATGAGAGAGTAGCTGAGGAGTTTGCGAACAGGCTGAGTGGACACTTGGGGGGTCTGGGTGCTTTGGGGGGTCCTGAAGAGTTGTGGAGTGCCTTCAAGACCACCGTCCTTGATGTTGCCGGTGGATGCCTTGGAGCTCACCGCAGGGCAAAGAAGAATTTTGTCTCTCAAGGGACACTGGATACCATTGACCAGAGTCGCAGGGACAGGCTGAATGGCAGAGCTGAGCTGTTCAGGGAGCTGAGGCGTAAAACTGTACGTGCACTGAGGGTGGACAAGGAGGCCTATGTGCGAGGAATCTGTGAGGGGGTAGAGCATCACCTGTGGACAGGTGATTCTCGTCCCGCTTACAGGGGAATTCGCGCATTACATTCATCCAAGCCCATCCCTCGGAGCACTACAGTTCGAGCAGAGAGTGGTAGGCTTTTGACAGAGGAGTCTGAAGTGAAGGCCCGCTGGGCCGGTTACTTTGAGCGGTTGTACCAGGCTGATCCCCCAACTGTCGAGTTGGACGTCAAGGGTGTTACAATCCCTGTTGCTGACCCTCGAATCAACTGTGGTCCACCTACGCTTGTGGACACACGGGCTGCGGTGAACCAGTTGAAACGGGGCAAAGCTCCAGGGATCTGTGGCATCCATGCCGAACTTCTCAAGGCTGGTGGAAATGCTGCACTCGTGTCGTTGCATGCAGTTTTGTGCTCTGCCTGGAACACAGGCATCATCCCAACTGACTGGAAGAGGGGCCTTGTTGTCCCTCTCTGGAAAGGGAAGGGTGATCGCCAAGACTGCAACAACTACCGAGGGGTGACGCTGCTCTCAGTGCCGGGCAAGGTCTTTGCTCGGATAATTCTCGATAGGGTTCGCCACCATCTGCTTGAGCACCAGCGTCCAGAGCAGTCAGGCTTTACACCAAAGAGGTCAACGATTGACCGTATCCTTGCACTTCGTGTCCTCACCGAACGCAGACGAGAGTTTCGGCAGGGGCTGCTTGCAGCCTATGTTGATCTCTGTAAAGCGTTCGATTCAGTGAATCGGGATGTCCTCTGGAGGATTCTTGGTCTTCGTGGGGTGCCACCAAAACTGATCGATCTGATGTCTGAACTCTACTCTGGTACTGAGAGTGCTGTGAAGTGTGGTGGTACCATCTCTGACTTATTTCCAGTTGTTACTGGAGTTCGTCAGGGATGTGTACTTGCCCCCACACTTTTCAGCACTTGTATGGACTGGATTCTAGGGAGGATGTCGGAGAGATCAAGTTGCGGTGCGTCATTTGGGAATGTCAAGATCTCGGACCTTGACTTTGCAGATGATGCAGTCATCTTTGCGGAGACTTTAGACATCCTCTTGGGGGCCCTCGAGGTGCTGAATGAGGAGTCGGAGCCGTTGGGATTACGGGTTTCTTGGGTCAAAACTAAGATCCAGGCTTTCGGTGACATCTTGGATGCTGCTGTCCTGTCTGTGTCTGTTTGTGGTGAGGATGTTGAGGTGGTGGAGAGATTTACTTACCTTGGCAGTGATATTCATGTCTCTGCTGGCTGCGAGTCAGAGGTCAATAGACGTCTGGGTCAGGCCTGGGGAGTCATGGATTCACTGGATCATGGGGTGTGGCGCTGCCGGTACCTGTGCGGGAGGACGAAAGTCCGAGTCTTCAGGTCCTTGGTACTTCCAGTCTTGCTCTATGGGTGCGAGACTTGGACTCTGACCAAGGATCTGAGACGGAGACTTAATTCCTTTGGTACCAGGTCTCTTCGGAGAATCCTTGGCTATCGCTGGTCGGATTTTGTGTCCAACGAGCGGTTGCTGAGAGAGACTCGGATGAGATTTGTTACCTGCATAGTCCGTGAGCGTCAGTTGCGGCTGTATGGACATGTGGCTCGTTTTCCTGACTCTGATCCTGCTCACCAGATTCTCTCAGCGAGGGAGTATCATGAGTGGAGGAGGCCAGTGGGTCGACCACGTGCCTCATGGTTGCAACAGGTTGACCATCATCTCAAGGAGATGGGGATGGGCCTGGCATCTGCCTGGGGGATGGCCAGACGGAGGCCCCTGGAGTACCGGCGGAAAGTGGACGCAGCGACGCGCTGTTCTGGCACATGCTCCCATACCTGACCTGACCTGGTAGAAAAACAAAATCTAAATTTTTTTTTTCGACTAGATCGACGACCCAACAGATATACAGACAGACGGAAAACCTGAGACTAAAGGTAGTCTAGCGACCACCCAACAGACAGAAAACCTGAGACTAAGGGTAGTCTTGCGACCACCCAATAAATGTGTCTGGCGTAAAGAAAAAAGAAGCTTCCCATAAGAGAGGGGATCTATTCTCTACCCTTCTCAACGTACCACATTTTAAATCCCACTAAAGATGGGGATGGGGCTAAGCTAGACATGCATTTCAGGAAATAACTGTCTAAGGACCTGGATGTGTGGATGCATTAATCAGACCGGATTCTGAAATCCGTAACAATATATATACATATATGTTTCCCGTGACAACTGTTAGTTGTCTCCTTTTCAAGGTTTGATTTTAATCGGACAAGTGTTTCCCAAGTTATGGCCATTTATTTACCAAACCAATGACAGGGCACGTTGCTGCGTAGGCGTGGCCGTTGGGGAAGAGATCCTCAGCCGCATTCCCCATTACGGGTTACAATGTACGACTTCCGGATAGTGATGACTTACTGTATTCTAATAATTTCTCGATTTCTTATGCGCATTTATAGATAAACACAATGCCTCAATCCAGTCGTCGTTTACGAGAGTGAAGGAACGGCCTGTGCAGTTGTTTGAAAGTTTTTTTTTGTATTTTTTGCACGTACGGCCATGCACGTACAGGCACGCGAGAGCGAAGGAACAGCCTGTGTAGTTGTTTCTGGCATGCGGTTTGAAGGGTTTTTTTTGCACGTACGTCCACGCACGTACGGGCACGCGAGAGCGAAGGAACGGCCTGTGTGGTTGTTGTTTCTGGCACGCGGTTTGAAAGTTTTTTTTTTTTTGCACGTACGGCGACGCACGTACAGTCACACACGTACGGGCACGTACTAGTACTGTAAATGGTAGAGACTTGTAATACCCCTGGAGGTGGCGCTGCTCATTACACATTTACATAGAGAATTTGCATCTCCCCCAAGACCAAAGGCAAAGATAAAAACACCCCTATACATTAATTGGGGTCATGCTGATCCTACGTCATTAATCAGCCCCTAACTGTTGGAGGAGTAGCGCGACGAACACAAACACAGACCTGTGAATCATAGTAAGGATACAATTTTTACAAATTAACTTTTTTAGTCATAACTGGAGAGATCAAACGAAACACTTAGAGTTGAAGAAGGTTAAATTTCAGGAATACCTTCAAAACAACATGTACAAATCAAAATTCACTGGTTGTAAAAGTATTCACCCCCAGAGGTCAGGACTTGGTGGAAGCAGCTTTTACAGCAATGACTGCTTTGAGTCTTGTTGGGTAGATCTCTACCAGCTTTGCACGGTGCGATGGTAAAATCTTTTCCCATTCTTCACGTGAAAATTGCTCCAGTTCTGCCAAGTTTGATGGGGATCGTCGATGGACTGCAATAAATGTTCAATTGGGTTCAAGTTCGGACTTTGACTGGGCCACTCAAAAACATTTATATTGTTGCGGATTCGCGCCCGCCGGCGTGCGAACGGCCACGTAACTCAAATCGCGGCACGTCGCCCACCGGACGGACAATCCAGTCGTGACCCTCTCGGACTAACGCCGGGAACCAGTCACGGGTGGACCTTTCGGTCTCACCGCGATCGAGCCAATCAGCCCCCGCGTGGGATAGGGTTGCTCGCCAAATTCGACCTACCTAAGTACCCACACGGAGGGTAGACCGGGCGATCGCACCTCGCCGCAGGTCGACTTCGGACACGGGCCACTTAAGCGACCCGTTCCGTACTATCGGGATAACCGAGCGGTGTTATTCGTCGACCTCGACGGTTCGATTAATTATCGGGCGTATTCAGCCCACTACCAACCCTTTACGTGAAGCAAGATGAGGATTCAATGAGAGAAATGACGAAGCGAAGCGGGAAACAGTTCAACACAAAGCACATTTATTCGCGATGAACGGAAAGCACACATATTCAATTCCACCAAAAGCACACAGAAAAGAAAAACACAATGCAATTTACACAAAAAGCAAATGCGACAATGCAGATCTAATACCGATTACGCGAGCACACGGCAACACTTATACAATTTTACTTCACAGACGGCGCCGACAACACATACCCAAAACCAAGGAAAAGAACAGAGAACCCTCAAGGATGAGGCGGGCCTGAGGCCGAGACCGGGTCGGGCCTACCCGTCTAGTGATGAGACGCGGAGCGGCGATGGTGCCTCAACTCCGCGGGCCTCGCGGACAGTGTCTGGTAGGGGGTGGGAAAGGGGCCCCCTTGGTCGCACTATCTCAGCGCGGGGGGAAACAGGAGGGGGTTGCTGATTCTCGGGGTATAGAGGATTCCTACTCTGCCTCGAGTCCCGCGACGAGCGTCTCCACCTCGGCCAGGTCGCGCTGTCGGCCTCCCTGGGGTGCAGCTCCCTGCACGACGCGAGCACCCCCTCGTCTGCCCTCGCCGCCTCTCCACAGCTCCGTCCCCTCCGCTCCGACTCCAACGCACACGACGACCAGCTCCTTCTTGCCAACTCCACCGCCCGCGAAGTCTTGACTCTCTGTTTCCGACTCTCCTACTCTCCTACTCTCCACCTCTGGACTCCTCTCGTCTACTACTCTCCTCTCTACTACTCCCCTGACTGACGAACACGGTCCTTTTATCAGCCCCGTGACTTTGCCCTCTCATCTTTGACCCCCTCCCTTCGACCTTTCACCTCGCTCCCCATTGGCCCGAGAAAAAGTGGGCGTGAAGGCTTTTTGATCCATAAATTTGCATATATCGATCGCCCTGGGGGCGGGGCCAATTCGCCCCTCGCTCACCGATTGGACGGCAAAAAGTGGGCGTGTGTCGTTTTTGATCCGTTTTTGAAGCACAAAATCCGTGATTTTGTAGACGCCGTTCGGCGCGCGCCCTGCACGAGTCCAACACCGGTACCCACAGCGGGGCAAGAACGGTGGCGATGCTACGGTTGCGAGGTGTGACAGGAAGGTCGTGGCGGTTGTGGTGAAGCGGCGTTGTGGTTGGTGGTTGATGTTGTGATTGTGGTGGTAATCATGGCGGTTGGTCCAAATTAAAGATAGTAAAAGAAAAACGGCTATCCTGAAGAGTCGCAGCACGCATAAATGACATGTATTCCCACTAGACAACGGGTTTGGGCCTAACTACACATGTACTTACCGAGATACCTCACCTAAGGGACCTGAATGGTGGTTTGCGAATTTGGTAACCACAACAATATTCTTCATATTCAGCCACTCCAGTGTGGCTTTATCTTTATGCTTCGGATCATTGTCCTGCTGAAATGTGAATCTCCTACCCAGTTTCAGATTCATGGATGACTCAAGCAGGTTTTTCATCAAGGATTCTTTTTTTATATATATATATTTTTTATTGTTTTTTTGCATACCAAGTCAAGGCTCGTGTAACAACTAATACACAGAAACATTTTATAAGGCAGAAGACAAGATGGGCAGGAGAGGGAAACACAAAATAGTGGGGAACAAATACATGAGGAGATCTGTGAAAGGGAGAGGGATGGGGTGGGGTACATGGGGTAAACAAGATGGTACTGCAGGACTTTCAGGAAGGAAAACAGGG